>NW_013665770.1:42673-49530 GCF_000517525.1 Limulus polyphemus
CCTACCTATAGGTGAATGAGAGGTTAGTTTGTTTTTTTGGCAAAATACCACGTCCATCTTAAGAATAAACTAAATGTACGAAATGCTTTTATCTATTTATCTCTTTTCTTCTCTATCTGTCCGTTTTGGTTGTCATAAGCCAGACAGGTACAATAGACGCTATATGAAATTTTACTATAAAATATGTCTTTGTCAATCCTTGCAAGCGCGAAAGCAAACTCATGTCAGGTTGATAACAACAGAGAGGGCGGTGTCTAAAACCTGATTCAGTATGGACCTTGAGTTGGTCTCTATAGAAACGCTTATCTACGACTTTTGTTTTAGTATTTTGAGTAGCGATATACAGGTAAAAACAAAAAATAAGGCTTCTTTGTAACAGATTCGTCTATTGGTAAAAGCACATTTGGCAACAAATGTTTATTTGTCACATTTTTCTCATTAGTTCTTTACCGATTTCTAATCGGAGCCCAGATGATGAGTTCTGGTGTTGAACGAAAGGTCTATGGAATAATAATATATAACAGACAAAAGATAACTACGATATACTGTTTTTTACGCACATGTGACACGAACCTGAGTTCTAGTGAGCACCATGATTCAAAGGTTTTCGCAAAAAATGAACTTCGAAGAGTCAAACACCCAAGAATATGTTGAAATGACGTTTTCTCACGAGTGATGATATTCCTGGTCCTACCAAGTTCGTCATCACTTTGGGGAAAAAAGTGTGATTTATTTTGCAACACCTCTTAAAATATCCCTTACACATTTTCACATACACTCTCGCCATCGGCCACATTGTACCGGAAATGAAACACACTTTCAACAGTACGTGGAAAAATATACTAAACATTTTTTGGAACACCAGATGACCTTCATGACGACACTCAACTCCCTATATATCACTTATTCGATTACACTACCATTTCCAGTTTGGCCCTGAAGAAGAAAGGTCCACCTTTCGAAAGCGCTCGGGTTATAGGGTTATTTAATGCTTATTGAAGATACTCTTATGTAGATCTGTAGTTATTTCTTTATGCCCTTTATTAAAACATTTTTTCTTTCTTGAAAAACGTTTCTTAAGGATTACTTATACACATTTTCATAACATTAAAAATAACAAAATCGTTTCTTAATGTTTACACGGTTATTTTTGAATACAGAATCCATAAGTATAATCTAAAAAAAATCAGTTTTATGAAAACGATATCAGTAGAATCCACAATTATGATATGAAAAAAATCAGTTTTATGAAAACGATATCAGTAGAATCCACAATTATGATATGAAAAAAATCAGTTTTATGAAAACGATATCAGTAGAATCCACAATTATGATATGAAAAAAATCAGTTTTATGAAAACGATATCAGTAGAATCCACAATTATGATATGAAAAAAATCAGTTTTATGAAAACGATATCAGTAGAATCCACGATTATAATATGAAAAAAATCAGTTTTATGAAAACGATATCAGTAGAATCCACAATTATGATATGAAAAAAATCAGTTTTATGAAAACGATATCAGTAGAATTTACAATTATGATATGAAAAAAAAATCAGTTTTATGAAAAGGATATCAGTAGAATCCGCGATTATAATATGAAAAAATCAGTTTTATGAAAACGATATCAGTAGAATTCACAATTATGATATGAAAAAAAATCAGTTTTATGAAAAGGATATCAGCAATTATAAATACTTGAAGAAACATCGTAAACTGTCGTTAGTAATTATGCGTTCTATAGTTACTATACGCTCCAAAATTTACTTTACAAATATCTAACTAAATAGTTGCCTGGTTATTTAGCAAGGATATGATTTGTTCTTTTAATATCTGGCTTTTAAACCTAATTTGATTTTCTTTGTTATAACTTAGGAAGTTTGCATTCTATATCAAATGTCCTATTTTACCTTTATCTGTTACTTAAGTGTTATTTCTCATTGGTATATGTGATATGTCTTATTCCTTCAATTCTGATTGAATATTACTTATCGAAAAAACCACACTCAGAATATGTCTTTATGTAAACACTAAATTTTATATAGAAACATAAATTAAAAAACAACTATATCGCTTTGAGGTCAGAGATCGAGAACATTTATTCTTCTATACCATATATTTTATTCTTACTTTCCCTAGTTTTAAGGTCTGTCTTTTACATTTCTCACTACCAGCAGCAACATAACCATATGACGTTTAAATGCATTTTCTGATAACAAACTAGTTTTTTCATCTCTTTTGAACCATGACGACATTTTTGCGGGAAACTCACACTTTCCGATAGGTAAGTAAGGAAAAATTCGTTAAAAAATATATATATATAGTCTTAACGATTCATTGAAATTACTCAGAATTGAACATTACTTCTTGTTAGTTTCGTCTGTGGGAAATATGAAACGTTACACAAGCGTGCATTGAAACGGAAGAAGAAAGAAAGAAAGAGGAATACGAAAGATTATAAAGAACGACTATAGGTAAACAGAAAATGATTAAAGGAATGATTAATGTGAAAAATAAAAATTATATGGAGTATATACGCACGCATACAACAATTTTTAAGCAAGAAACCGTCTTTCTTATGGTCGTTACTGCTTGGATAGAGTTCTGAAGTTGGGTGCAAATTCCTGTATCTACTGGAATGTTGAATGCTGGTTGTTAAGCATGAACAATGGGTTAGCTGTGCTCTGCCCACCACACGATCTTTAGCATCATAAGCCTTCAGATCTACCATTGAGTCACTGCAGGGGCAAAGCATAATGATAAAAGAAATAAAACCTTAAGAACAACATTTCAGCGGACAAAATGGTCAATACATTTGCTTATTCTAGAATATTTTTCATATGTCTAATGACATTGGTTTTACTGGTTTAGTTTATTTGGATTTTCGCGCAAAGCTACACGAGGGCTAGCCGTTCTTAATTTTGAAATGATAGACTAGTGGGTAGGCAGCTAGTCAACACCATATATCGCTAACTCTTGGGCTACTCTTTACCAATGAATAGTGAGTTTAACCGTAACATTATAACGCCCTCATGTTCGGGAACGGTATTTGAAACATCTGCGACCCACAAATTACGAGACGAGTACCCTAACCACCATGTCACGCCAGGCCATGTTGTTTTGAATTTAAATTGTGTATATTTATGACACTGGTTCCATCTTAATAATGTAACGTAATTTCACATGATATTACACCAGCAGTTTCCTTTGGTGTCTTAGCTACGTGTAATTACAATCTCTCAAGTTTCATTTAGTTGTAATGATGCAAATATGTGTTTGGTAATGGACATTTGTATTCGCGTTATTAGTGAGTATTTACCCAATATATAAAATGTATCTGTGACTTATTATCGTTGGTGTTCGTTTGTGTTAATACAAATATTTATATTTACCTAAACATTGTTGAACGTAAACGCACACAACTTTGGAAGTACATGTGACTTTTGCTATTGAAGTTTTCCTCAAGCAATAAGTATAAATACTCCTAATTTTTATCATAATTTAAAAATATACCTAACATATATTGCAACAAATATATTCTAAGTAACTAGTTTATTCGTATTTTCATTTAGAACAAATCATTCTATTTACTTTAACATTAGTCAATAATTAATGCTACCCGTAATTAACTGAAGAAGACTTGTTTTCAAAACATTTATCAAATGATTTTTTTGTCTTTATGGTGTTTGAAATTTGTTTTTATAGCGACATAATTTTTTGGTTTGTTTTATAAAGACAGAAAGGACAAGTTACTGAATGGAAAAAATGAAAGGATACACCAAAGGAAAAACCTAGTGAACTTACATGTAATTCAGTTAAGACTGGCCTGTATATAAGGAGATTAAAAGATAATATGTTGTATGTCTGGACCAACTAAGACGCTGCCAAAATAAATGAATTATCGAACAACCTTCATATTGTTTATCCTTGTTTGGGGGAAAGATGAACACGCACGCGAGGATAACTAGGTAGACTGAACTTTCTGGTGATGACCACGTGCCGGGTTTGATCCTAGAGGATAACTACGGTGAATAGAGTAATCTATCGATTTGGTTTGTCCCTGTATTAATCTATATCAATAATGTCTTATTATTTAACTCACAGATTGAAAGAAAAATTAGTGCAGAATTATATGTATTTTCACTTCATTATTAGATCGTAATGCTGGAATTTAATCATTATTTGCTAATACTTTTGATTTCATCAGGTTTTAATGTATATGTATTTTCACTACATTATAAGATCGTAATGCTGGAATTTAATCATTATTTGTTAATACTTTTGATTTCATCAGGTTTTAATGTATATATATTTTCACTACATTATAAGATCGTAATGCTGGAATTCAATCATTATTTGTTAATACTTTTGATTTCATCAGGTTTTAATGTATATATATTTTCACTACATTATAAGATCGTAATGCTGGAATTCAATCATTATTTGTTAATACTGGAATTCAATCATTATTTGTTAATACTTTTGATTTCATCAGGTTTTAATGTATATATATTTTCACTACATTATAAGATCGTAATGCTGGAATTTAATCATTATTTTTTAATACTTTTGGTCTCATCAGGTTTTGCTGTTTCAGTGAAATTATTTAGTTGAGGGAAAGAATATATAATAAATACGTTAATATAATCGCAAATGGACATTACTGAAATTATTAGAGTAAGGTACAAAACAAAAAAATAAAATAAAATAAAACGAATGTCTCGAGAAATTCTCGAAACATTTTACCCGGAGAATTTAAATTCCCAGTGAACTTCAAGTTTGGTTCGGAATTTTTAATTTATTGCAATTTTTTTGAACTGGCACATAACTATCAAAAACTTTTCATTGAAGAGTCATTAATAGTTTGAGTTGAATATTTCGCATCATTCTTAGTTTACAGTTCGCGTATTTTCAAACATTACGCCAAACCTTTTTGATATAACATATTCGAGTTCAATGTTTGGTCTTGAAATAGAATGCTTATTTTACAATAATATAATAATTGTTGATGAAGGTTATCTTTATAAACCTTATGTTACTTTGCATACACTTGAATCGACTTTTGTAAACAAATTTTTAATTCTCCTGATATTATTGACTTGGTAAGCCACCTTTATTTCATATTATTAATAAATCTTTCATTGCTATTGTAATTTATGAATAGTTATCCAAAAATTCGTGTTCTAATATATATATATACTAATAAGTTTGTGTTACATAATACTTTGAGTTTCTGGATTTTCCGGACAGCCAGCTCAATTATGCATGAAAGTAGTGTTCTGTCTTATGGGTCCATATTATTCATTGGTACATTTTACAAATTTTGTTTGAGTTCATCACCATGTGAAAGCAGGAAAACTGAGTTATTTGTCAAAGTTATAAATAACAGAAGTGATGTGTATGAAGCAAGCCTTTATAGTTTCAACTGTCGTTTTTTCTTACGTGATCACTAGTATAATGTTCAGAGGTCTTTTCAACTTCAACGAAGATTAAATTTCCTTTATATTTCCTTGTGAAGCGTGTGTCATCAGCAACTGAAATAAAATTATCTCCTTACTTATAGATGGCACTCTGAAAGCAGTCGGAATCCATTACTTAGCAATGTGTTACAGTTTGAATTACATTCTTAGTTTATATTATGGTAAAACAGAATATACCATTTGAAGAAAACAGGAAAATAGCTTTTTTATATAACCGTTCTTGTGTAATTTCAAAGTCTTCAAAAGTACTAAAATGTCAATTTATACAAAAATGCTGAAAAAAAGCTAATTAAAAAATAATGGTAAATATGAAAGTATGAAATAGAGAGTTAATAAAGAACATAGCTAAATAAAAAAAACACGAAAATACATACAGCTCCAAACAGCATTCTAAATACTCAACATCATAGTTCAACCTTCGATCTAGAATAGAGAATAAGTAGCAATTCAGAAATTAGAGCTTAAGTCTTTCTCCCGTTCCACTTTCCCTGTATTGATTAAAGAAGAGATTATGAAGATTCGCTAATAAAATCTATGAACTCGGGTGCCGAAAAACGACTTTCAATCAAGTTCTGAAATACGAGTTGTCTTTCGTATGCTTCCCAGACAGTTAAGTGCTGTTTACTCAAGACTCATGGCTAGCTTGACGCACTTGTTTAGAGAAAGCTCTCAATGACATTTGATATATATATATATATTTAGAAGTATAAGATCGCCAACAGAGCCTTTAAAACTAACTACTCCTAGAAGGCTTCAAAACAGCTATCCTAAACACTTTCGCTGAGAACTGTTTCCTTTACGTAACCTAACATGTGTCATGTTATTAAATTGTTAAGTATTATGGAAAAAAACTTTGTAAATAATAACAGGAGAAAGCATAATTGTGGTAAATTTTAATCTGGGGAATTATGATAAAGGAATATAAAAGATGTTAAAGTATACTTTATAAGCTTAAACTAATATATTTTAATTTACATAAGGATTGTAATTTATGTGTGTGTTTTGATCATTATGGATTTAACTAATGTTATTTATTTTCAGTATACATTTTTTTAAATGAAAGGTTTTTATAGGTTCACTGTAAAATTACATCCTGAGAAGTGACCTTTGAAATCACGAAACCAGTTGAACGTAAACCAGGTCATGTCATAAGAAGTCAAAAAATTATATCGAAGAGAAACAGAAGAGTTCAAGTATTGTAGTGTTTTAATATTTGCATCCACAGGTGGAAACTTGTATGTGTTTTGATTATATATATAAGAAGTGTTCATTCTTAGTCTGGAGCCCGGCATTGCCAGGTGGATAAGACGCTTGACTTGCAATCTGAGGGTCGCAGGTTCGAATCCCCGTCCCACCAAACATGCTCGCCCTTT
>NW_013665770.1:50530-52263 GCF_000517525.1 Limulus polyphemus
ACTGCTAAATTAGGGACGGCTAGCGCAGATAGCCCTCGTGTAGCTTTGCGACGAAATTACAAAAACAAACAAACAAACAATCTTAGTCTGGAATCAAACAATGGTTTATTACAAATATTTTACATCCAGAAGACAAAACAGAAAGTGGTGATAAAACTGAATAGATGTATTTGAATTACTCTACTTACAGGAAGCAAAAGAAAAGGTGATGATGATAAAATTGTTCGAATATATTTATATTATTTAACTTTATGCTTGTCGAATTCATCACGTGTATGTTTTAATTATTGGTTTGAATAGACATTACATCTGAGCACCAGATTAGTAAGATAGGTTTATAAACTATCAACATCAAAATATAATGAACAAATATTGTCTTTCATATTAACAACTATTCAGGGTATTTTTTTGCTCATCTGATTTGATTCACGAGGTTAAGTAAATAATTAAGAGTATTTTACCCTTGAACACCCAATAGTTTAGTTAATTTGTTTAGCCATCTCTATTTAAAATACTTGAAATTAGAACGGTATAATATAGTAAATGTTAAAAAAATTCCACAATAAGACTAGTTTAATATATTTAAGGAAACACAGTGCACTAGCTTTTTCTAAAACTAACATACAAGGCAGTGTTATTATACTTTTATTACTCCTAATCAGCCAGTAAAGAATAATATGATTTGAATTATTTTCAGTTTTCTTGTGATGTAATATCTCGCACATAGTATTACTAAATGATATACTTCGCTAGCTAAAGCGTTATATATAGAATTTATAATCTGAACGCATCTTAAACACAATAGAGTGTTAGATGTAATAATGAAAATTTACCTGCGCTGAAGTAACTTCAGAGGAAAATTCCTTAACTACAGTAGTTATTATTTGTAAATGATTTATATATGCTATGTACTGAGCGTTAGTTATTGAAGTGAGAAGTTGAAGTTGATGGAAAAACTTTCAATAATATAACATAATGCGTTGATTACTTGGAATGGCACAAAGCCAAGTTGGCTTTCTGCGCCAAAAATGATTTATTTATTTAGATAGTTATTAGTTTTTGTTGTTTTAAGCCAAATCAACCAACAAAATACTGTGACAATAAAAATGGAAAGTATAAATTGAGAATCCGTAAAAATATAAAAGCACAATCATGCTGGGTAATGTTATCGTTGACAATGAAACCGTTCAACGATACTTTGCTTTAATTATAGTATTTTGGCACTTGTGTATTAAGTTAAAATCATAAATAATATTATACGTTAAACTGGTACACAATTAAAAGCATTTTATTTTGCCTATCTATGACCTTCAAAAAGTTGACGACTCTACATGTTTCGATGTTACAACGTCATCCTCATACATGGCAATTGGTATTTTGGCACTTGTGTATAAAGTTAAAATCATAAATAATATTATACGTTAAACTGGTACACAATTAAAAGCATTTTATTTTGCCTATCTATGACCTTCAAAAAGTTGACGACTCTACATGTTTCGACGTTACAACGGCATCCTCATACATGTAGAGTCGTCAACTTTTTGAAGGTCATAGATAGGCCTAAATAAAATGTTTTTAATTGTGTACCAATTTAACGTTGAATATTATTTATGATTTTAACTTTATACACAAGTGCCAAAATACCAATTGCCATGTATGAGGATGACGTTGTAACATCGAAACATGTAGAGTCGTCAACTTTTTGAAGGTCATAGATAGGCAAAATAAAATGC
>NW_013665770.1:52273-59093 GCF_000517525.1 Limulus polyphemus
GTTAAAATCATAAATAATATTCAACGTTAAATTGGTACACAATTAAAAACATTTTATTTAGGCCTATCTATGACCTTCAAAAAGTTGACGACTCTACATGTATGAGGATGACGTTGTAACATCGAAACATGTAGAGTCGTCAACTTTTTGAAGGTCATAGATAGGCAAAATAAAATGCTTTTAATTGTGTACCAGTTTAACGTATAATATTATTTATGATTTTAACTTTATACACAAGTGCCAAAATACCAATTGCCATGTATGAGGATGACGTTGTAACATCGAAACATGTAGAGTCGTCAACTTTTTGAAGGTCATAGATAGGCCTAAATAAAATGTTTTTAATTGTGTACCAATTTAACGTTTAATATTATTTATGATTTTTGATACTTTGCTTGTTGTTTTAAAGGAAACTTCACTGCTAAAATTTAACCCAACAACTTATACTGATAGCTTGAAAATAATTTTGGCGAAAAGGCTAAGATAATTTACTTAGACATCTAGGAGAAGTTTTAACAGAGATCAAAGAGATGGTATAGTATGATTAACTTTCAAACTGAAACATTGCAAGAAAATATACTATACATTTTAATACAGATCACCACAATATCTAAGTAACGGGGCATTCCATTTAAATTTGTAGAGGCATTTAATGTGGAAATCATCAGACGATTTTTGACAGATGTTTAAGGTCTTCATTAAATTTGTGTATGTAGATAAACTAATGATCTCTAATTAAAACATAAATTGTACATGATCATAATGCACGGAAGTATTTTTCAAATTACTCAAACATTTAAAGTTAAAAACTAACATTTTAAAAAACAAACACTGTGCTATTTACTACCGCATACAGACAGCCTCGTGATTTGGCTTGTTACTTCCAGATACAACTCTAGTATTATGTAACAGCCTACAGTCAGGAAATGTGAAACTAATATAATTATGGATCCGAAATGTAAAAGACAGTATCTCGTTTTCAAGAAAAATTCACATTTTATTTTTCTCTTCTTGTAATTCATAGTCAAGTGAGCAAGTAATTCCAATAAAAGCTCGTTTTAAGAACTGATATTAAACTTTTTTTTACCATATACTTTCAAACAAAGTTTTTATCACGTTTAATATATTCAGGCATTTCTTTATTTTTGTACTTTTGGAGATATAGAAGTACGTGTGTTTCTCATTTGTTCTTCAGACAATTAAAACCCAAGTGTAGGAATATATATGCTGTACTCCTATTTTTTTCTTTTTAGTTTTCAAGTTTTTAAAACAGATTCACTAGTCTTCAATAAACCTCTGGCCAGTAATACTTCTAACTTCATGTTCCTTGCCTAGTTTTTGTATGTCTCATCTATAAACTAGCTTCGTTTCGTCGAGCTAAAATCAATAAACCTAGACTATAATTTAGTTCAGTATATAAACACTAAGTCTCGCGCTTGAATAGTTCATTTCCACTATAATGTACTTTACGTAAGATCTCATAAAAGCCTGAAGATGTCTTATGAAGTGAATTTTTAGCTTTTCATTAAAATACTTAATATATGCAATGCCATTTTTTTTTTTTTACTTTGGATATTGAAATCTTTTTTCACAATCTTCTAGTGGTAGTTGAGCATTTAGCGCGACTGTTTAACTATTTAACCAAGTTGTTTTGACTTTAGCAAAATAAAAATGAGCCTCAATACTTGTCTTTAGAATAGATATTATGGGAATTTTCTATAATATAAGTATATAATAGCGCGGATCATGAAGACTTCTATTTCACGATTTTATCTGTTATGTTTCCCCTGGTATTAAAAAATATCTTCCAAAATATTGTATGTATGAAATTCAAATACATCAACAAACATGTTATAAAAATGTCTACTTAAGCACGTTTACGATAGTCAAAACTAGATAAACAGAGTAGCAAAATATTAAAATATGCATATAAATTTTTTCTGCATATATATATATATATTTCCTCTTTCTGTATAAACATGTGTGTATATGCTTCTCAGATACTATTCTTCAAAAGCTCTTGTTTTTGCTAGAATTTTGAATAAAGCTTTAACATCTTTTTCTAGTCATTATCTATGTATTATTCATATTATAGGATCATATAGTTTATATTATTTTATGCTAAATAAAGCTTCGTCATATGCATATGTGTGCGTATATATATCGCATGCCACAATCTACCATTTCACTAACAAGTAATTCTAATATGGCTGAAGTAATATGTAACATACCACAATCTACCATTTCACTAACAAGTAATTCTAATATGGCTGAAGTAATATGTAACATACCACAATCTACCATTTCACTAACAAGTAATTCTAATATGGCTGAAGTAATATGTAACATACCACAATCTACCATTTCACTAACAAGTAATTCCAATATGGCTGAAGTAATGTGTAACATAGTCTAGCATTGACTTATTTCTAGCTTATTGCTGAATTTTCTTAAAAACACGATGAAATCCTTAAGAATGGTATTTTGGGGCTTAGATAAGGTTTTATTTATTTATTTTTTTACAGTTTTATAAAACAGTAGTTCTACATGTTCGTGTCACGTTAACACCATATGCAATACAATTTTTAAGTGTCAAACTAGTAAAACAGGTAATTGTAAAATACAATGAGCTTCTATGTTTCATATCAAGTTAACACCATACGTAATACCTTTAAAAGTGTTAAGTTAATGTGCAGTTAGAACAAACAGTGAAGTTATTTAATTTAATGATATGTAATTTTGCATATCTGTGTTTGTTTACATAACGTTTTACATTTAACTAAATTCAATATATTTTATACATAGTGTTTTCCTTTAGTGTTTGTTTAAGAATGTGTGTTAAGAGTTTCTTTTTATGCTCAGCTGTAAGTTTGTAAGGTTAAATTACCTAGCTTATTCCATGTTCTAGTATTGTAGTTATACTTACCTAAGGTTTATATAGTTTAAATACAATTTTGTATTTATTTGCGCATCTTCATTGGATTTCTGTGCTTAACTAAGTTTATATATAGTTACAATGCTACCGTTGTGTATTTTTTAGCTTAATTATTATATTATTCCCATGTTGCCATTTTATGTTTGGGGTGGCGTCACATACAGAAATTATAGTTATGTATGTTTTTGTTTAGATATGTTTTTCAATAGTTAAACTGCAGTTCGTTGTTTCTCTGTTTAGTTAAGGTTCTATGTAGTTATAATGCATGTTTGCGCTCTTTATTTAGTTGCACTATAATGTTATGTTTATTAATATATATAATATAATTATGAACCTATTCCGTATCATTTACGCTTTGCCAAAACTATATTTAAATACAATCTAGTTTTGTGTCTGCCTTCACTTTCTGTTTCGTGATTAAAATTCTCTAGCGTCTATATTGAATTATTATAAAATAAGGACAATATTTTAATATTTATAAAATTTAAAGGATCCATTCTCTATTTTTTTTCAACGTTTATGGAATACTCAAAAATATCAAAGTTTGTTGTCGGTTTCTTATTTCTGGGTTTCAACGTGTATCTCTCTTTCTTATTCAGACGCTCTGCGAATGAGGTAGAAGTTGTGGCATTCAATTTGTTTCTGACTTGCACTTGCAGTTGACTTTATCTCTACTTCACTTTTGAAACAGAGATTTTGTCATCCAGCTTTCTGCTTTCTACTCAAAACTTGTAGCATTTTGATTCTCTTTATGATTCAGAAGATGTGAAATCCTGATTCTGTTTCAGAGGTTGTTTGTTTGTTTGTTTCTAATTAAGCACAAAGCTACACAATGAGTTATCTGTGCTCTGTCCACCACGGGTATCGAAACACGGTTTCTAGCTATGTAAGTCCGCAGACATACCGCTGTGCCACTGGGGACTTCAAAGGTTGTGAATCCTTATTTTTTTTTACTGATTCTTTATCTAATTCTAATACATTGGTATCTATTGTGTTGCTTCATATTTCCGATTTCTGTTAGTGATTTAGATTTCATGGTACTTTGCTTTCCGTTTGTGATTCATAGATTATTATTAAGAATTTCTAATCAAAAGTTAACTGAGTATGTAGATCAGAACCAAAAATATTTAAAGAGTAGTTTCTTAATTATTGACATCAAACCTGCATAACAAACTCCCCAGAAACCCTTGGTGACACAAATCAATACCATGGAAAACTAAAAAATCTATAATGATTATACTTCGCTAAATCATTAGTTGGATACTTTTGCTATTGACGATATTTTGACTGCAATTACAAAACACATCTCTCGAGCTTCGCGTAGCTTAGGAAATTTAGGTAGTTTTTAAAAGTGTAGACTAAGACAACAATACAAGAACATTTTCACAAGTGCAATTATAGTTAAGAAAATATTCAAACATTAGCTGAAACATTATAACCACTATGATGTAATCAAACTAATTATATAAAAAAATGCCATAGTTACTTAGAAGTTCCGAGATCTTGCTCTCTCTGTCTAATTTAGTGGATGTGGACTCTTATTTTTTGTTTTTATTCAGATGATATAGTATTTCGATTTTTTTTTCTGATATCACATATAGTGGCGTTTCGCTCGTGCAATGTTGTTTTCTATTTTTATTTAGATGCTGTACCATCTCGAATACCTTTTTTTGTTTCTGATTCAGATTTTGTAGTATATTTTTAGCGCATAACATGGAAGCTCAATTGCTGTTTCCAATTCAGAAAATTTCGCATCCCATTTTCTTTCTGTAAGCTTGGTGTAATATCGTTTTCTGATTCTGAGATTATATCACGTTTCTAAAATTTGAGGTCTCACGCTCGTGGTTTGCAATACATTGGTCCTGATATAAATTTTGTTATTTAGAAGTTGAGCTATTTTGTTTTCTGATTTTAATCATTGGTGGTATAGCACAAATTGGGTTTTTGATCCAGAAGTTGAGGAATCAACATTTTTTTACTTTTGATATTAGCCGTGTGTTATTTAGCATAAGATGTTCATCAATAACGAATATTAAAGTGTTATTATGTTAAAAAGTACACAAATCTTTGATTTTGTCTGGATTTAACGATGTTCTCTTCTACTTGCATAGTTTTAAGATCTTCCATGATTTAAAATGTAAGGTGTATTAGTTCGTTATCAAAATCTGATTATTGGATAATAATTTATTTATTTATGAGAAAAGTGAAAGCAGCCAGTTTGAAAGAATTTCGTTAATGGCCAATGAACCTTTCCGATCCCTTTTCTCCAGAATATTATTTAGTCAGAAGCGTAACAGCTCATTTAACATTCAATGTTTAATTCAGGTTACTTTCTTAAATGAAATATGGAAAACGAGTAAAAAATAAAAAATAAACATTTTCCTATTGTAATTTTTGTTATACTTGTTGCCTACCCTCATTTCATAAATTAACTAAATACACTTCTCTTTGGCTTCTTGTCCTCCGCTAATTAACTATTACACCTGTTACGTATTACAATTTCGAGTGGTCTGAAATCGAGCTAAATGATAATTCAAATTTAATAGTTAAATAAATGTCGATATATATCCAATTTATGATATTTGCCAATAAGATTGATACACACAATTTTCTTTACTTTTATACAAATATATTTTAATACACAAACAATAATACAATTTACAATAACAGTTATTACAAATAGTTATTACAAACAATGATTTATATACAAACGTTTTACAAACTTACAAGCAATATAAAATCGTCTTTCTAGTCCTTGATATCTTATCGAGGATTCGATGAGCGAGTTAATTACGAGTTGACAAAGGTACAATTCACTTAATAAGGAGCTAGCTAACTTTGTGGGCCTCACTAGTCACACACTGATTACAGGTCGAGCTGGAGTTTTTTACCACTGAAGTTATATAATATCTTCATAAAAGTACTAATGTCCGATGTGAATCCACTGAAGTTAATTGGTTTATAGTGTTCGAAATTTATAAATTTTCCTGGTCAGATATCTGAAGTTTTCCGATTAATAAGCTATAATCACAATTATAGCTTTTGAGGTTCATAGTATAACCAATAGTATATACTGTTTTTTGGCGTGTCGCGTTGGTTATATTTATAGGCGTGTGAAGAGTTTCTCAAAATTCAGATTACGTAACAATACAAAGCGACACTAGCTTTTCGTATACACATATATTGTTGATTCTTACAGTCGAGAGAGAGAATCTCTTACAACTTTAGAGAATATAAAACAACAGATAAACTATAAGGATTTAGGGGGAAAAACGTTTGAAATGCATTTAGGAGGTTTTAGAAATTACACAAAAGAAATTTGAGATTTTTGAAATGACGAAAAGTATTTTTAATTCTAATATTACTTTGCACACGGACTATTCAAAACAAATATTCAATATATTCATGGACAAATATTTATTTTATTTTATTGAAAAATACTTCACTAAGAAATATGACTTTTTGCATGTGAAAGACTTGTAATATTAACTGAAAGACTGCCAAATTTAGTGAAGATATACCAAATATATCGAGAGTTATAAGTATTAATTTATAAAGACTAAACGAGTGCACGTGACTCGGTCAAATTGACCGAACCCGTGCTGAGAGAGAACATTAAACAAACATCGATATTGTGTCCAGCATGGCCAGGTGGTTAGGGCGCTCGACTCGCAACCTGAGGGTCGCGGGTTCGAATCCCCATCACACCATACATGCTCGCCCTTTCAGCCGTGGGGGCGTTATAATTTGACGGTCAATCCCACTATCCGTTGGTAAAAGAGTAGCCCAAGAGTTGGCGGTGGGTGGTGACGACTAGTTGTCTTCCCTCTAGTCTTACACTGCTAAATTAGGGACGGCTAGCGCAGATAGCCATCGTGTAGCTTT
>NW_013665770.1:59752-74725 GCF_000517525.1 Limulus polyphemus
GAGTTGGCGGTAGGGTGGTGATGACTAGCTGCCTTCCCTCTAGTCTTACACTGCTAAATTAGGGACGGCTAGCGCAGATAGCCATCGTGTAGCTTTGCGCGAAATTCAAAAAGAATCAAACAAGTATTATTTAATATTGTTACTTTTATGAATATCGTCAATTCATCGACAGTCAATCTACAATTAGTTATAAATCATTTTCATTAGTATTAATAAATTGAGGATTTATAAATTATGATAGTAAACATTCAACTAAAGAAATCCGTTGGATTCCGAAACGTTAATGGTTGATTTGATTACTCTGCGTTATCAAGTGTTTTCAATAATAATAAACTAAAATTGAATGTTTGGTAGGACGGGGATTCGAACCCGCGACCCTCAGATTGTGAGTCGAGCACCCTAACCACCTGGCCATGCCGGGCTTTAATAAGAAGAAACATTCCATCTGCGGACTTACTATTTTTCGTTATTTCAGAATTTCCTCGCGAGGACTTTCTGTAATTTTGAGCTAGAATGGAAGAGTGTTAACTTTTTTACAAGCGCCCTAACCACCTGGCCATGCCGGGCCATAAATAAAACTATGATTTATAAATGATTGTGAATTTTTGTTCTCTTCACTAAAAGTAACTTCAGATAGATACCTAATCTATTCTTTGATTCTCTGTTACCTCTGTAGTGGATTAGTTTCGGATAAAGCGTTGTAGGTTACTGATGATGGGTAAAGGGTTTTACACCAAACTCTTATACATCATTCTATCCTACATCATGTGATCATAATAGGGTATAGTCGAGAAGAATGGAACAATTTTAAACAGTAATGTAGCAATAGTACAAACAAAACACTACAACGGTTAGTATAGAAACTCTTAGAACACTACTTGCGCTTTCATCACGTTATCTTTTCGAAACATCATATTAACCAATCAAGGACCAGGAAAACAAAATTATCTTTGTGGCAGTGCTGAAAATGCTGTCGAAACATAAAATAGATTCTCATACTGATACGTCATTTTAATCGGTTAAGGAGTCTTCTATATGAAATAATTCTGTATGTTATCTAAACTAAGACAGGTAATGTTGGTTAAGATAGGTAATGTTGACTAAGATAGGTAATGTTGACTAAGACAGGTAATGTTGGTTAAGATAGGTAATGTTGGTTAAGATAGGTAATGTTGGTTAAGACAGGTAATGTTGATTAAGATAGGTAATGTTGGTTAAGATAGGTAATGTTGATTAAGATAGGTAATGTTGGTTAAGACAGGTAATGTTGGTTAAGATAGGTAATGTTGGTTAAGACAGGTAATGTTGGTTAAGATAGGTAATGTTGGTTAAGATAGGTAATGTTGATTAAGATAGGTAATGTTGGTTAAGATAGTTAATGTTGACTAAGATAGGTAATGTTGATTAAGATAGGTAATGTTGGTTAAGACAGGTAATTTTGGTTAAGACAGGTAATGTTGATTAAGACAGGTAATGTTGGTTAAGATAGGTTATGTTGATTAAGATAGGTAATGTTGATTAAGATAGGTAATGTTGGTTAAGATAGGTAATGTTGATTAAGACAGGTAATGTTGGTTAAGATAGGTAATGTTGGTTAAGATAGGTAATGTTGATTAAGATAGGTAATGTTGATTAAGATAGGTAATGTTGATTAAGATAGGTAATGTTGATTAAAACAGGTAATGTTGATTAAGATAGGTAATGTTGGTTAAGATAGGTAATGTTGATTAAGATAGGTAATGTTGATTAAGATAGGTAATGTTCCCCACATAATGAAATCTTGTAAACTGTTCAAACCTTTATCACGTGATCATACCGAAACATTGTTTGTTAGTTAAAAGAAGTGCAAAGGCCTCTACATGTCTTCATCACGTGATCATACCTAAAGATTATCTTAGTTCACTCAAGTAGGCAAATGTACTTGTATGAGTTGTTAAGAAGCGCCTTACTAGGACAGGTAAGGCTATCGAGAGAGCTCAGTTTCCTCGTGTGCGAGAGGTCTCGGTTTCAAATCCCAGGCGAGGAATATATACTTTGTAAAATGAAAATACTGAATAGGCGTCCAACGTGAGGCCTCAAATTAGGCCCAATGATGCGCCTTGTTTGTAATAAGGGAAGGCTGCAGTAGTTTGAGTAATTAAAAAGTGTTATAGTAGCAAGTACTGGGGGAAGGGACTAGCTCGTGCACGGTTTGTAGAATGTGGTAATTTCTTATTTTCACAATATAATTTTCTTACCATCTCATTTAAACCCAAGACGTCTCACACATCAGGCAAGTGTTCTACCAACTGAGCTAAAGTGTTAGCCCCTTTCGCACCCTAGTGCTTCATACTAAAGCACTTTTTAACTACTCAAACTACTACATTATTTCCCCTGTCACAAATAAGGTCCATCCTTGGGCCTCACTTTAGGGTAGTGGAACGGCCCGACATTGGGTGCCAGTGTGTTAATTGTTTTTTTTTTTATCAATATATTTTAAGAATTTAAAATTAGGCCTGCGAACGGGCCTTAGTTGTGAGAGGGGGAAAAAACCAGAAGTTGTGTTGTTAAAAAATGCCTTATTAGCAATCATGAGGCAGCTTGCTCTTTAGCTCAATTGATAAAATGCTTGCCTATTGTACGAGAAGTTTCAGGCTCAAAGCCGCGGCGAGGAAATACACATTTTGTAACAAAAAAAAAAAAATACCGCTCATAAAAAGTGTTTTACTTTGTGACATTCTTGATGCTGTATATATATCTAAGGGTTATCCTGCACATCTGACTACAAACGTAATTGTTTGTTTCTGTGTCGTTTGGTATTCGTCTTAACAATATATATATATTATTTTCATTAACTTTCAAACTCACTAAGACAAGTGATGTCTTTTGCTACGAATTGTTTATTGTGACAACTATTGTAGCTTCCGCCATTAAAGAAATTATTAAAAGTGTTTTAAAAGAACAAGTACTACCTAAAATGTGAAATCTATCTAGCGACAAATTACGAAAAAAGAACAACTTAGTTCTTACCTAAAAAATCCTCAAACTTCAGAAAAATGACACAGCTGTTTCAATTCTAAAACATTTTAATTTATTTTGTTTTTCTCTTTCAGAACTGCAGCTACTTTTGTAATTAATCCTCGAGACACGTGTTTATTTAATCAATCTTATACTAAGACGTTTTATTGATGAACAAGACCTGACATCCGAATTAACTTTGCATAAAACAAAATATACTGAAGACCTTTAGCATAAACATGGCTACCGGTAGACGCGGTTCTAATTAGCCAAATTAATTGTCTATTTCATCAGACAGCGACTTACTTTAGAGTCTGGATTATTTTAACAAACCTAAGTAATTGATTAAGAGTTCCATTAACCTTCTTAGCCTGTTAATACACAGCCCTTTGATACGCATAATAAAAGTTTCTCCAACCTGCGTATTTATTGGGAATAGAAGATTGGATCCAAGAGATAACGATCACTTATGTTGTTTTTAGACCCCGAAGACATTTAGTATATTGATATTAAACCTTATAAACATTGATAGCTTAAAAGTAAGGTGTGAGTAAAAAGTAAATTGATGTAATAATTTATGGCATATCAAGTGAATAATAACTTCATTTATTATAAGCTATTTGTATTTGAAGGATTTTAAGCATGTCTCACTAGATGTCGCCCTTAAGTATTGTTTGTTTGTTTGTATTCACTTTCTCTCAAAGCTACACGCGGGCTATCTGCGCTAGCCGTCCCTAATTTAGCAGTGTAAGACAAAGGGAAGGCAGCTAGTCATCACCACCCACTGCCAACTCTTGGGCTATTCTTTTTACCAACGAATAGTGGGGTTGACCGCACATAGTAACGCCCCCACGGCTGAAAGGGCGAGCATAAGGTGGAAGTCTATACAATATATATATATATATATATATAGAAAATTTTTCTTTAGCTTGCTTTAATAAATGTTTAGTAGTTATCGTGACATCAATACTGGTTGCCATGCAACGTTTAATGGTTTCAAAATGATATCCTGGATTAGTTACTTATTCAACAAACGTAAAACGTACCTATCATTGGTTGGGTATGAAGATTAGAAATACATTATATAAAGCTAAGTCTACGGTAAGTAAAAAGTAAAGTAGTGTATAATTATCGAAATAAGATACTCTAAGAAAATTATTTATTTTCACTTTGCGCTATTTGTCCATTATTTTGAGAAATAAGATATTTTTACATTAAAGTATACCACATTTCTGCTGAAATTAAAAACATTTATTGATATATAGTCATTGTAAGATGCACGTAGCTTTTATTAATAAAGAATGCTAAATAACTTTGAAACTTAGAAACTTTGTAAATGTAAAAGGCAGGAAAAATTACCTGAATAATGGAGAAGCTGTGAAACGTTAGTACCAGAACAAACTCTCCTGTTTCAAAGCTGTATTTTGGACTTTCGATTTGCAGCCAGGCACACTAACACTGCCTGTAATTTATAAAAATTGTAGTGAATGACGATTAAGTGTCAATAAATCTCAAAAGTGGAAAGTTTGGTCAAGAATCAGTTTCAGCTGTTTTTCACCACACGAAATGTTACACAAATAATGGATTAGATGACAAAACAAACTGAAAGAGGCAAAAATAGCCATTTATCATACTTTGTGATCTAAAAACTTTCGCATTCGAATAAAACTGCTGCTAGTTATCTCAAAACATGTGCTTAGCATGTCAGATTGAAGGTCAAAGGGTTCAAGGTTCGAAATGTGCTACTGCTGAGCACCATCCACACTCTCAGTTGTGGGCGCGTTATAAAAGTAACAGCAATCACGGTACTCAGTTCAAAGGGTAAGACAAAACTCTTGGAGCAGCGGGACTGATGGATGACTGCTCAAACTTCTATTCACTATTTCAAAATTAGGGACGATTATATGTGAACACCGCCGTTTAGCCACGTGCGCAGAATTCCAGGTCTACTATTTAGTGCACGTTTACTACTCTCCAGGGTCCTACATCAACTAGTTACCAAGTCCTCTAGCGCAACTTTACTGTGTTTCAAAATTCTAGTGCATTATTTACGAAATCTTGTACAGTAACTTCATTATCCTCCAGATTCAAGGTGTACTATTTACAGAGTTTCTTTAGAGATATTGGTACTTCTCTATTACTTTACTTGCAGAGCTAATGAAGGTTAATAACATTTTATAAAAACGGGGTTCCAGGTCCCTTTTTGTTATTGGAATTACTTCCGTAATCTTCGACTTTGTTCAGCCTGATCTAAATTCACGCACATTTTCCAGACACAGCAATTTCCATTGTAGTAAGGTTATGCAAAGTAGGACAAGGTCACTCTCACACCGCATACATTGACAAACTTTCCAGAAACCTCTACCGTATGTAAACGCCTTTCTTTAAGATCATGTTTAGCGGACCAAAAGCATGGAAGTATAATAGAGCTGTATTGGAGAACAAGTATATTATTAAATAAGATAATATACCATTTCAGCCATTTCTCCAAAGGAAGCATCTTTTGATTTTCAATGAGCTGGAAGCTTACGTACCTTTGGCTTATGAGTTTTAATCAACTTCAAATGCTTGTTTATCATCTGTTTAATTGTACTAGATTAAATTCAAGTTCCCTTTCTTAATCACACCTTTGACTTTGTGTATGAAGACGTTGCACCGGGTTGTCTTGTGGTGATTTCGTTGCTGTCTTAAATGCTCTGCAGTGCAAGGTTTTTCTTCTTAGGATTGGTGGCTTCCAACTTAGAAATGTCATGACATTTGACTTTATATCGTTCAAATGTCTCAAATGTCTTCCTTGGAAAGGCATTAACTCCTCGTTTGCGGCTTGTGTAAATCTGCCTACCACTACATGCGCAAAGATTCGCGAAATTTTGCGGAGGGCCATGTTGCGCGCAAAATGCTTGCATCATATGATGTCAAACGCCGCCGCATACGCTAACATCATATGATGTCAACCGCAGCTTAAGGATTAAAATAAGTCTGCTCAAGGGGACATTTCACGTCGAATAGTTGATACAGATACACACTAAACATGTCGCCAGTGGCACCGCGACTCGCATCTGTGGTGACACCCTATTTCATGACTATATCAATATTTTTTTTTATAAAGCGGAATTAATCTTACATATAATGCAAGCTCATTATTCTACAGAAATCTAGGTCTATTCATTACCTTCATAATTCTAGGTCCTGCAGTGCATGGCCACTACTGTACTGGAAGTTACAGGTCCTATTATTCTACCCATGAAGTAATTTTTAAGCTCATACTGTTGGTTTAGAAACCACAAATTGTCATTTTTTTGACATTATAACGTAGTTTTGTTTTCATTAATCTACAAAGTTTTAACCCCTTCCTCGAAAACTTCTACAGACATGTTATTTGTAGCGATTTGTCCTCAATAAAATGATTCAATTACTGCTACTTAGCAATAATGGAAATATAAAAGTAACCTTCACAAGACAACGATAAATAATTACATAAGAACAACGAATCATTCTCATGCAGTTTCTGAAAGCTTTTATATCCTATTTCAAATGCCTGAAGGCTGGTTTTCATACCAATGTATTAGCAGCTGCTCTGTATTTACTGATAACTTCTTTAACCTAGTTCAAATGTCTGAAGGTGGCCTACCTAACGTTATTCACCCAATTAGTCAGTAACGATTAAAAGTTTTATTATTCTGCCGAAAGGGTCTTGATAATTATAATTTTTATGAAAACGTCCAAAAATATATAATTAAGCATCTTTTATCAAAACATCTGAATAGGGATAAAAACAGTATTAAAACATTAAATCGTGTGGGTTAGAGTATTTGTTTTTAATGATTTACTAGATTAACCAAAAAAAAAAAGGCTTCGGTATGGATTAAAGGATTATAAAGGATTAATCTGTATAGATTAACCAAAAAAAAAGCCTTCGGTATGGATTAAAGGATTATAATGGTTTCTGTATAGATTAACCAAGAACATGGGCGATTGCTAACATAATTATTTAAAGCTATTTATCAATCTAATTTGCATTTGAATTTCTGAAACATATAATATAGCCATTTGTTAATAATATGTGTAATATATATATATAAAATATTACATTTGAAAACCTAATCGCCAGTAAGTACAGGATTGTTACGATATATAAATATATTTTTCTCTTTGTAAACTGTTAAACTTCATTTTCATGAATAATATATTAAAATGAACTCAGAAATATTGTTATTAAACGTTCTCTTTCCAGATATGTAATGTCACCTATAGATTATATAAAGCTTTGTTTTTATTCTGTAACATATCAATTATAAGAATAAGATTACCATTTGTTTGTGATTACAAATGCAGTAACTACATTTGTTTTTCTGATCTAAGATTTAAGTTTTCGAATAGATTGCTTGTGAGTATATTTTATTTTCAGAAGCTGAGAAGTATTTCGTGTTCTAAAAAATTCCGTATATCTTTTCAAGTCTTCAAGGTATCATTCGGTAAGTGTTTTTTTTTTCTTTTTGTTGTTAAGTACAAAGCTAAAGAAAGGGCTATCTGTGCTCTGCCAATCAGGGGTATCGAAAACCCGGTTTCTAGCGTTGTGGCATTCGGAAAAAGTAGCAAACAATTCTATGCGCTGATAGTATTGAATGCATGCTCGAGCAGAGGCCATGACTTTCTACTCAGCCTTCCAGCTTGATACATGAGTACAGTTTTTAAAATCATACATGAACGAAGGTTCTAGAGTAGGCGTAGCATAAGAAACGCCTGGCAGAGTTAACTCTTGACATTGCATTATTGATATGAAAAGTCCAGAATTATGTGATGCATACAATTCTTAGCACCGTGGACCACAATATAAGATTAGACACTTCTTCTAACACTTTTAGTTTGTCCTCTGTTAGCAACCTAATTAACTTTTTTCCGAATAACATTCAATAATTCCAGAAAAATTAGTCCAATTCTAACAAATACAAGCACATGGTGACTAATATAGATACCATCTTTGCGTAGAGTTAAAAACATCTCAACAGAAGCTTGTGAGTAAACTTACAAAATGTTAGGCCCACCTGAGAAGTTCTCATAACTATTTTTGATTGCATTATTGCAGTAGGTACCACAGGTTCATAAGAACCGCAATCGCGTCCATTCCAGAGATATAATTATCAGTAGTTTCCATCTGCCGACAGAAGGATTTACTGCTCAATAAATGAAGTTTTTAAACGCACACGCCGGTCTCTAAATTGTTTCTCTATAAAGTTTTAAGTCGATAATTTCTGCTAGATTTTAAGGGGCTCCAGGTGTAATGTAAGATTTATTACAACTATACGAAGGCCATCCCCTACGATTACAACGTTTGTTTTGTGAGGTAGTGTTTGTCTAGATTGTGATCTGTATGCGAAGACGCACACACAAAAAAAGAAGAACTATGATTGCCGGTAGAAAAACAACTTCATTATATTAGCAGTACATATATATTATCATCTTGTAGACTTAGTTTCAAAACATAAAATATTAATAGGTGTGTTATACGTGCATGAGGAACTGTGTTTGATTAACACTCTTATGATATATATATACTATTACCATAATAATTTAGAAGTTTTAGCTCATTTCAACAAGTGTAAAGGTATTGTCCGTGCATGAATATCCCTACTTTAAAATGACAATAAACTTCTCTTCTTGTGGAACCAACGGACATTTTAAACATTTTGCAAAGATATGTCAAATCGATTAGACAAAACCAACTGTTAAGCTTATGTTTTAGACGAAATTATTTCTTTGCGATGAAAACAACGATTGCTAATTTTGAAATGTTTCCTAAAGGTAAAAACTACATTTGTCTTTGTTAGTAACTGATCCTTTCATTTTGAAATCAATGAGTGATAGATACAGTCTAGTTTATTATGTGTGGTATTTTAGTTGTCTTTTACACACTATAATCAACATACAAGTATATTTATTTAGGATTTGACGAATACGCTACTTTGATGCTATTAGTTTATTCTTCCGAATCATTTACTGCATAATCTGTTTGAATTATTAAAATTAAATATGAAGCCAAATCTATTATTTGATTTACCATTTCTCAATGAGTTGTATCTGTTTCGGAAAATTCTATCCCTCATGTAGTTTGTAACATGACTAAGGTTAGGCTTATTTTAAATTATTATACCTCTAATACAACGGAAATTTTTATTATGAAGCTCACTTGACATTTTATTTCAAAAGCTAATAGCGCTCTTTATATGCTATTTCAGATTTAATTTCATGTCGGATCTGAGTTTACAAGGTGAACGATGAACCTAAAAAAAAGAAAAGAAATGTTATTGTACCACAATAAGAACATCCATTTGGAACATTTGAACTTGTTTAGTTGTGTTTACATATGCACCAGGATAATTTTGTCGAATATGACATACTGTAAATAGTATAATTACGATGATCCATTTGAACAATTGCTCGTGATGTATAACACCATATATAAACATTATTTTGTCGAATATGACATATTGTAAATAGTATAATTACGATGATCCATTTGAACAATTGCTCGTGATGTATAACACCATATATAAACATTATTTTGTCGAATATGACATATTGTAAATAGTATAATTACGATGATCCATTTGAACAATTGCTCGTGATGTATAACACCATATATAAACATTATTTAAGCTATTTTTATTCCTGATAAACTGCAAACAAAAACATGCTCCTTTTGGTGTGATATCTATCTGAGAACCGATGAATAATTATTAATAATTTATTTCTAGTGTTTACGCTAAAATCTCTTGATATTTGAAGAATATAATCTGTTTAATAACAACTGTATCAGGAACTTGATAGTACATCACATAAAAATGATAATTCGCCAGAAATCATCACAACAAACTTACAGTGGATTTGCCCTTTATACGTATGGAACCTTATGGGCACCAATAAAACTTTGAATAGTGGTCGCGAATTTGGGGAGAAATAAGGGTTGCTTACTTCAGATTCAAAATGATGAATAACAACTGTATTAGGAACTTGATAGTACATCACATGAAAATGATAATTCGCCAGAAATCATCACAACAAACTTACAGTGGATTTGCCCTTTATACGTATGGAACCTTATGGGCACCAATAAAACTTTGAATAGTGGTCGCGAATTTTGGGAGAAATAAGGGTTGCTTACTTCAGATTCAAAATGATGACCACATTTAAATTTGTGCATTGGGGGATGAATTCTTCGGCTGCATCTGTGTTGTATTATTTATGAAATATTTTGGTGGAAGAATTATTTTGCGTGCTTTTGTCTTCCCATCTAATGTGGAACGTATCTTTGAAGTTCTGCACATCCAAATTAAGACACTTAAAGATTCATGGCGGTAGTTTTTGGTTATCTGTTCAATGATAATTGCATTGAAGCAAGTACGACCCACGCTCGGATATCGAACAAATAACAATTTCACTGCCATGGAACCCTCTGTTCAGAACATGCTTTAGAAAGTTAGACCACATTATTACAGTTGTCATCAACTGGCCGAAATAATTATGGAGACAAATTGCATCCAACACGTGTTGGGTCCTAATTCGGATCATGCTTTGTAAACTAGAAGCTTTATTCTAGGCAAAGATGGTGTTATAAAGTATTAGAACAATGGTAACTAGAACTTCCTTTCCTCTAGGACAATCTGTCTGAGTAGTTTTGTCAGGAACAGAATATAAAGGTAAATAAAAACCATTAATATTTCTGATCAAAAGAAACTACTTAGATAGCTCAGAACAAAAAGTTAACCCAATAAATAATGTAACTAATCAAAAGCATGGGTAGTGGTTCAGCCAATTTAGAAAATATTAGAAAATCATAGTCTCAACAGCAATGAAAAACAACATAACAGCATTACTATCATGGCCTTTTATTTACACTGAGAAGAGTTATTGGAATTATTAATAAGTTAATAGTTTCTAATTCAGGAGTACTTTGTGAATAATGTTGTATCATAATTTATTACTTATCAAGAACGTGTCCTGAAAGTTTTGTAATGATAGATTTAAATATGTAAAAGTTATTAATTTTCTTTCATGATCGCACCCTATCATACACTTTTTTTTTCTCAGTGCACTCACAAGCTATACGAGACACACTAGACTCAGCTGATATTGGCCTAGTGGTTCGAAGTAGGGAAGTATTTGGGTTTTGTTATGTTCAGTGTCAAGGTCGTTCTGTTTTTTATGTAGTTAAATAAAACATTTAAACTCATCTACAACCCACACTATACATTTCATACAAAAACAGAAACATGTATGTGATAGCCTATAAAGCGGATAGGCTTTGATTAGATACAAAACATAATGCGTAAAAATGCGTAGAAGAAGATAAGCAAAAGCGTAAATACGTCAAAGCTGGGACATCACAATATTATGCCAAGTTCGGTTTTCAATTGTCTGAATGGGCATTATGTTTTTTACATGTGATAGAAAATTGTGTATAGAAATTGACCCCACCTTTTCTAATGTATTGTATTTTTGTACTGATTTAAAACACCGGTATAACAAGGAGTATACAGTGTCATAAAACAAACAAGTGGGAATCCTCAATAGCCGCGGCACTTGAAATTATTCTAAGCAGTATTAGAGTAAATTAATCTATGAGTCTTTTTTTTCCATTTTTATTAGCTATATTTTTGTGCGTGGGGCGCGCGTATACCCTATTCGATTTTATTACTTATCAAGATATCTACCATCGTACCCTCAAAGTGAAATTCTTTTAGGCAAGATTAAAGTAAATTAATCTATTAAACCTTGGGCGTGGTCAAATGCATGAATCCAAAGGGTTTGAACTATTGAGTCCAAAACTGTAATTATATCTCAAATTGGTCAAGAGATGACATAGCTATGAGCTAAAAGTTTGTACTTGAAATAAAACTCAGAGCCATTCTATGAGCCGCTAAGAATTATAATTATTAAAATACATTGATTCATCAGCTTGGCACTTTTTTTTTAATCCGTACTTTTAACAATATTTCAGAAGGTTCAGCATGTTGAAGGGATTTGGTTTAGTTCTAAATTCAAATACAAATATAATAATGTAAAACAATGCTCATGATAAAGATGTAAAGTATTTAAATACAAAATAAGATATAGTGCAAAAAAAAGTAAATAATATTTCTCACAATTTTTTTCTGAGTTACGCGTACGTTAAAAAAAATACCAATTTATACAAATGAAACATAACAAAGTGAATGAAAATATACATTTAAAAGTGTGTTTTTGTTTTAAGTTTGAATAGAAACAGCTTTCAACTTTTTTTTATTATGAAATTTTTTTGTTTGTTGGATTTTGCGCAAAGCTTTTTGAAGTAATAGACTAGAATGTAGGTACTAGCAATACCACTGACCACCAACTCTTTGGCTATTTTTATCAGTCAGTATAAAGGGATTCAGTCGTCATTCTTATAACCCACCCATTGCCCAGTGTGCATCGCACGTTTTCTTATAGCAGTAAATGGACGTGGACCACATCTACAATCCAGTACGCTAACAAATAGGCCAAGCTAGGCCCTTACAAAATCGAAGGTCGTCTCTTGTTAATAAATACGTCATCCATTTTGTAGTGGCGCATACAAAAGTGTAAGTTTTTGTTTAGACGTCGGCGTATTTTGTATACCGTGGTTACATTGATATTAGATGTACACTCTCAATACAGGCTTCGGTAATCAAAGTCGGGTCTCTAAGTATTACTTCATATCGTATAGATATATTATGCCTTACATATGAATCAAATTATATGACTTGCTTGTAGCTATTGCTAGTGTTGAAACAGCTTAGAGACAAATTGAAAACCTTTGCACCTTTGATGCCATAAGGCACCTGCACACGATACATCATAAAAAATTTAACTGCAATACGTCTATTTCAAAGCATTTTAATACCAGATGTTCTTTTTAATATACAATAAAACACCGTGCACAGTTGTTTGATACTGAGGCACACACGAGACATTCTGATGTATATAGCAATTTAACAGAATACTGTATATTTTACGACTTTCCATATGGATATTTTATTCTAACAGGAGCTTGTCAGAAAGTAAAGTTGTTTAACGTAAATTGCCTTGTCTACATCTCTATTATGAATCCTATAACTTAGTTCCTTTATTAGTCTTTAACCCAATAATATCGTACAATCAACGACTAAAAACTAACTTATTCCTAAAACGTAAATTGGTTTATTTAACTTACAAAACTTTCCGTGTGAAACTAGAACCAGTAGAAACACATTTGTACTTACATAGATTCTGCTTGATTTAATTTGCACTGCTAGACATACAGTAAAAACAAAACGTTGTGGAAACTGTGGGAATAATTACTAGATAGGCCACGTGTTTTACGTTCGACGATAAATCGAGTTTGAGAGTAGATGTTCTTATACGTTCCATTTATTTCTTTGTTGATAAAGTTAAACTTTCAACGAGACAAGCAGTTGTGTTTAGCTTTTATTGAAAAAATATACTTCATATAAGGCATAAATATTATATAGAGTTTGGATCTATTTCGTGTTTTACTAAGCTTTCTTTTCCCCCATTCTACTGCTAGTTTCATCACGATGACCTTGGCTAATAACCAAATGTTAACACACTATTCACTCTATACAGGGCCATCGAAGTTGCCAGAAAATGTAATTTTTTTGTTGTCATTAATGTCAGAGATTAGCACAATTTCTCCGTGAATGTTCATGACATTACTTCTTTTTGTGGGATATATATATGCAAAATGAAAGTGTGTAAAAATGAAATATGTAAATTTACATATATCTACACAGTCAAGTATTCCTGCATACGTTAAATCATTTGGCAATTATTAAAGTAAACTCAGATCATTGGTTTCTCTTTGATTACACAGTTCCATGAGCTGCATCATAAAATTCTGTAAGTCACCAATACATTTGGAATAAGTATTTTCGTACTAATACTAAGAAACCACAAGTAAAAGTAAAGAATAATATTCTATGAACTGTCAACAAGACCACATCTGCTATATGAAGTACTGATGAGGCCTTTCGTCTAATACCAGGGTTGGGATACAAAAAACACAGGAATGATATGTATGTATTTATGCAAGTCATTTCATTCCAGCCAAAGTCTAGCAGGCTATTACAGCGTTATGCTCTCTTTTCAACCAGGAAATGTGTCGAGAAAAAGTGGAAAGTAAGAAACGATGGATGAATGGACGAAAACCGTGAAGAGTCCGTGACTAAACGAAAAGAAAGGAGAAGTGTGTGATACGTGGTGGTTGGTGGTCCTATTTTCATGCCATTTGTTTGTATGTATTATTATTATGTCTCCGTAGAGAGACGTACTGTTTTTCTATTGTTTTGTTTTTCTTCCAAACACTTTTCAATCGACCGCCATCCCTTCATTTCTCAGCGGATTGACTTGAAACTTGGAAGAGTATACCTTAGTCAAACACGCCATAATGTATTTTCTATTTTTTTTAACTTAGACCTTTTTAAGGATTTTATGGTGTCAAATGTCAAACAGCTTAAAAATGTATATTTTGGACTCCTGTGCGGTCATATGTATAGCAATCAAAATGAAAATTGGCACTAATATAAATTTTCTTTAGACCAACACATTGACTTAAAAAAATTGAATTTGCTCATCTTGAGTCTTTTTAGGAGGATGAGGTCAGAGCTCACAAAAGAAGCACAATTTTGAGGGTTTTGGTCAATTACTCGGTCATATTTTGACCAATTTACATGGTATTTGGTACAAACATACCTTTTTGCGAGTATTAAGCAGTGATATAGACAGTTTTAAATTTTTTCGTGTTTTTCATGATATTTCTGATGTCAAAAGTGACCGTGTTTGGATTGCATGGTGGAGACATATTGCATTCGCCCGCGTATGTTGGCCTCTTTAATTATTATATTCCTCCTATTTACTTTTTATTGTATCAAGATTGGATGATTATTTGCTTATATACAGCGTGGTCACAAGTAAATAGAC
>NW_013665770.1:75781-79600 GCF_000517525.1 Limulus polyphemus
AAACACGACTAAGATGAGATACACAAGGTCTGTTCTGCAATCAGGGTAGATCTAGCATTGGGTGGTCGATATGAACAAGATCATCAGAAGGGAGTGATGCAACGTACAGGTTCAACAGAAGTTACAGTGGAAATATGAGGAACAGAAACTAGTGGACAGGATGATCAAGAGTATTAACAAAGATAACGTTTTGAGTTCAGAAAATTTGTTGAACATAGCTAAAACGAAGGTTCCATAGGCAATAAATATCTTTGGAAATGGAATAGGTCATAAACGTCTTTAATAGGACCAAGTAGCCAGACGTGAAATGCTAACCTGAATGCATGACGTTCCAATACCTGCAAAAGAAGATAAAAAGAAGAAGCTAAATTCCACGTGCTATGACCATAAATGAGGAAAGGACAAATTAAAGCCTCATATGAATGAAGCCCCCCAGTGGCACAGTGGTATGTCTGCGGACTTACAACGCTAGAAACCGGGTTTCGATACCCGTGGTGGGCAGAGCACAGATAGCCCTTGTGTAGCTTTGTGCATAATTAAAAAAACAAACAAAAAAAACAAACAAACATATGAATGAAAAAGTAAAGGAGGGTTTAAACCTCAGGAAGTATTGGATAGGCTTAAATCGAGAGGCGCTTTTACTACTCAAGGATACTAGATGCACTGTCTAGGTAATATTTCTTGTCAGAAGTGACTCCAAGTTATTTTACTGTGTCAGAGAATTTCAGTGGAACATTCTCAACATGAAAATTAAATAAAGATGGGTCACGACACTGACGAAACTTGTGTCGCGTAGGGTCAAACAGTATAACTCTGGTTTAGTGAGTATTTAATGGTAAAACGCCGGCAATGATTCCACATATGTATGTATATGTCATGCGTTTTATTTTATTATTTGTGTTTTTCTTTATTTAAAACACGACTAAGATGAGATACACAAGGTCTGTTCTGCAATCAGGGTCCCGAATCCTCAGGGTAGATCTAGCATTGGATGGTCGATATGAACAAGATCATCAGAAGGGAGTGATGCAAGGATACTAGATGCGCTTTCTAGGTAATATTTCTTGTCAGAAGTGACTCCAAGTTATTTAACTGTGTCAGAGAGTTTGAGTGGAACATTCTCAACATGAACATTAAATAAAGATGGATCACGACATTGACGAAACTTGAATAATATATAATATAATATGAAGTAAGTATATGTAGGGAACCGGGAAAAAAATGAGAAGAGAGTACAGGAAAGGGAAGATGCATGTCACACACACGCTGAAAAAAAAGATGTGATGAAACGAATTTTGGAGAACTCCAACACCCAAGAAAAACGTCTGCAGACGTCTGCATTGATAGATTAATCCTCGATGTCAGACAGAGTCAAGTGCACTTAAAAAGTAAAAATGAAGAAGACAGAATGGTTTAGAAATTTTAAAATGGTTGGTAAGAGCAACAGATAACTTGAGGAACTAGTCCATTGTTTGAAAATGTAGACGGAAGCTGGCTTGTGTGCTAGAGAGAATGTTACACTGAGTGATATGAATATGGCGTCTACGGACGAGAATTCTTTCAAGAGTCTTGCTAAGAACACTAGTCAGACTGATGGAACGATAAGAATCAATATTCACTGGAGATTTATATGGTTTCAAGAAAAGTAAAACAGTGGATTTCTTCAAAGAATCTGTGTAAAAGCCAGTGCGAAGAAGGAAATTGTAGAAAGAAGAAGAAAACGTGTTGGAGCATGTCGAAGATGAGAATAAGTTAAGTCATGAGGACCAGGAGCCATATTGTGCTTTCCTTTAATAGTTAAGTGAAATCTTGAGCCGCAAGGGGATCATTCGGACGACATTCCACAAAAATATGTTCAAAACTCAGATTGAGGTCCAGGATGTAGGTTAAGCAGAAGGAAGATATCAGAAGAATCCTCGTGATCCAAATGGTGTTGGTTTAGAGCATGAAAGTAATATTCTATAAAAGAGGCAAACGCATTAGCTTTGTGATTGGAGGAAAGAGATGTTTCCCCACAACCAGAATTTGATAGGAAGAAGTTTTACGTTTGTTGTCCTGTTAGGAATTTATATTGTTTCCAGAGCTGAGAAGATGAGGAAGAACTGTAGAGGGTGTTTCATATCCTATGCCAACGAAGGTACTTTACATGTCATACAAGATTAAGGACAGTCCACTGTAGACACGAAAATGGTGAAGAACCAAAAAATCATGAAAATAATGATAATCTAAAACAATTGACATCCCACCGCAGATTTATAATATATAATATAATATGAAGTAAGTATATGAAGGGAACCGGGAAAAAATGAGAAGAGAGTACAGGATAGAGGGGAAAATGTTAACCTAAGCAGAAGAAGCAAGATGCACAACGGTATTACCAAATGATTTATCTATATTAGAGGAATAGGCAGCCCCATTAGCGTTACGAAAATTAAAAAAATGTCCGACGAGAGCCAAAAGTGCAAAGCCATAGTTAGTCTGAAGTTTAACTCTGATGGGGATGTGATCACTTCCAACTGGAAAGAGTATGTTAATGAAAAGAAGAGGTACAATATTGGCAGAAGCAAAAACAGCATCCAGTATTGAGTTGGATTCAGGGAGAAGGGAGAGGTAGTAAAGAACCTGAAAGGTCACACAAGCTGAAGTGAAAACAAAAGATCTCAGATATAGATCAGCTATATAAGTTGAGGTCTACCAGAACTATGCAGCTACAAAACATATGATCTGATTAACATTACCATTAATCACATGGTAATTAATGTCCAGGACGGATGTACATTGCAACCAAGGTAAGCATCCGAAATGGAAAGTAAACAATGACCAGAATATGTTCAAGATCATCATTAAGAGGAAGATAATTAACATGGAAAAGATTTCTCATACTACTACAAATAGCAACCACACCTCTGCTGATATGCGAAGGATACTAACATCGATGAAAATGGTAACAAGAGAATTTAGCTGTCTGTATGGGCTTAAGAAAAGCTTCATTGAGGAGGATGCAGTTATAAGTATCATCCACAAAAAGAGTCTCGAGCAGAAGAATATTCTTAGAAAGAGAGAGAGTGGATGTTAACAGATAAGAAATTCAACACATTGGCTCGGAACACCCTGTTCCATCGAGATTCCTTTGTTGACAAAAATTAAATTCATTATTCAGTCTAGAGTAGGTGGCTTGCATACTGAGCTTTAAAGAGACTGATTTAGCAGCATAATTTATATTGTAAAAAACAAATGGTCGCTGATAGAGATGAATTTTCTGAAAAGCAATGATAAGAAATCCTCCAGTAGGAGGAGAAAAAAATGAGTTTGAAAAGTAATGGGGGTCAGAGGTACTAACTGAAGCCGCTATGGAAGAATCCACCAGTCTAGAAGAATCTTTGCCATGACATTTGTTGGAATATGTAGGGTGGTTCAAGTGGCAAGTATTACAAACTTGAGGCAATTCCAACTGAATGCACTGCTGGGCAAAATCTGTACCCCACAGTATTGGCCAACAACAACAACATATCCGTTATTTCATTCCGATCCGGGGGGACCGGCGGGCTGGTAGAGGGTTACGCCCTCTCATCAGCCAAGCAACTAAAAAGGAAGATGGTGAAAATGAATAATAGAAGGGTAAGCGTGCAAGTCAGCACAGGAGGCGAAAATGGTGAAAATGCGATATTTGCAGATGGAGGAGACAATCCAGAGAAATATGGATGAACACTGATCAGTCTATATCACATAATGGAGATAGTGTGGGAACTGGCAAATGGGTATTGCGAGTATTATGAATCAGGATATATAAATGGGGGAAAAGGGGACATCGGCATCTTG
>NW_013665770.1:79610-80584 GCF_000517525.1 Limulus polyphemus
GGAAAAGGGGACATCGGCACCTTGACGTGGTAGAAATTGTCAGCTGGGAGGGACATAACATAGAGGTTCAGTAGGTGATCAGCTGGTGCCAAAATGCTTTCCGGATTGGGTACAGTGGTGGTGAGAACATAGGAGAGTATGAGATTGTGGTCACGAAAACATTTATTTACATAGCGAGTGTGAAGCTGTCGAAGGTATAACAGAATGTGAGGAAAGTTTATATGACGATAAAGGTCGGAAGTGGGAATTGGGAGTTTGATGCCAAAGGCGAGCCGAAGGACATGGCGCTCCAAAACCTGGAGACGAGAGTAGAAGGTCAGAGAAGCAGATATCCAGGCTGTATGTCCATAGGTTAAGCAGGGTCTGATAAATGTCTTGTATGTGTATAGCAGAAGTGGAGGGTTCAAACCCCAGAAGGTACCAGTGAGAGAACGGGGGAGATGAAGACGTCGAGTAACCTTAGCAGAAAGGGCAGATAGGTATGGCTTCCAAGTAAGATGCCTATCAAAGACAATGCCTAGATAGGTCATAGAGCTGGAAAGGAGGATCGGAACATTGTCAACCAGGACATCAAATAGAGACGGGTCACGCAAAGGTGAAACTTACGATGTGTTGGACAAAAATAATAGCTCGTGTCTTAGGAACATTGAGGGATAGCTGCCAGCAGCGACACCAAGACAAAAAAGAATTTACAGCAGCCTGGAGTAGCTTGTTCAGAGTGAACATCGTGGAACATTGGGCTACTAAAGCTGTGTCATCGGCATATTGAAACAACAGAACAGGAGGCTGGGGACAAGGCATATCAGCAACATAGAAAATGTACAGAAGGGGAGACAACACAGAACCTTGTGGGACTCCAGCATGTAATGTGAGAGAGAATACCATCAATCGAAATAGTGGCGTGCCGCCTGTGTAGAAAAGAGGAGATGAGACGAATATAGGGAATAGGAAAGTGTAACATATGCAGTTTGTGG
>NW_013665770.1:81074-97585 GCF_000517525.1 Limulus polyphemus
TCAACGAGGTAGGCAACGGTTGAGTTCACGATGGTTGTAGTGTCACTGTAGTCAAGAATATGATGTTCCGGTACTTGAAAGTTCTGTTCATGAAAAGCAGCAATATGGTCGGCTTTGTCCAAAGATGTAGAAGCTGCAGCACCATCAACAAGTATAGGATAGAAGGGAGAGCATCGTTGACCTGTGAGGAGCTTAAAATGGTTCCAGAATTGCAAAGATAAAGAGGGAATAATCGAGTTTGTTATAGGCCTGATGCAACCACTGACGTCGGACTGCCCAAACAAAATTGTGGGCAGTACATTGAAGACACCGGGATCGTTGCAACAACGAATATCATGAGACCGACGGTATTCACGCAATAAAGTGGAAGAGTGATGTAACAGATCTACAGATCTATGAGGTAAGGCTGGTTTATGGGGAGCTGTAGAAGAAGTCGGCATGTGTAAAGCATTGGTATCAGAGAGAAGAGTGGTGAGTAAGGTGGCAAATGAGTCAACATCGGCTGCTGTAGTAAGAGGTCGATCCATATCTGGTATGGCATTAGTAATGTGTAAAGAATAAGATGTCCAGTCGGCAGAACGAAAATTTAGATGAGTCCGACGGGAAGCACGAGGAACAGACAAGGACTACAAATGGACACAAAGTTCTATGGGGAGATGATCACTACCCACTGGAGGACACATCTGGATAGTAATAAAAGGAACCAGGTTGGAAGAAATAAAGACAATATCACATGACGAATGAGAAATTGGACGACTAGGGGCAGGTAGGAGTAACCAAGAACCAGAAAGACAACATAAGGAGGAGTGAAAACGGGCAAGTTCGGCAGAGGTCCTACTGTGGTAGTTGACATCAGCAAGAAGAACATAGCTGCGAAAAGAGTGGTCCAGAAAGGAGAGAAAGGCGTTCGGCAAGAGAACTCCAGGACGAATTTGGTTAGTTGCAATAGTGATGATACGAGATGGGAAGTAAACAATGGCTACCAAATGCTCAGGGTAAGTGGACTGCAGAAGGGAATGTAGGCGCACGGGAAGGCGAGTATGAGTAGCGATTGCCACACCTCCTCGGGCCTGACCCATAGGATGATCATGGCGATGAAGAGTGTACCCTGACAAATGGATGTTTGAGTGGGTTTCAGAAAAGTTTCATCAAAGAGAACACAATCATAAGAGGCGCTGTCTAACAAGATCTCCAGGAGGGGGAGGTTATGAAGAAGAGAGCGAATATTGACAAATAAATACTTCAACTTGTAGTCTCTGCCGGATCCCATAGACGACGAAATAGAAAGTGAGAGTTAAGTCCAGAATAAATGGTCTGCATGTGAAGGCGAAAGACAGTCTTAGCAGCACGGATAATATGATCTACAATGAACGTACGTTGGAAGGGGTAGGACGTTCTGTAGTATCAATGTGACGAAACGGATAATATCCTCCGTGGTAGGAGATATAGCAACAGAGATGTCCAGAGGGGTAATGGCATCGGTGGTATGCACTGGAGCAACAGAAGTAGGATCATCAGTCTTGGGGTAGGTTACCCTGACACTTAGAGGAGTATGTAGGATGATCAAGATGGCAATTGTTGCAGAGGGGAGGAGAGTTTAAGCGAGAGCATTGGCGAAGGAGATGAGGTCCGCAACAATGAGAACAAACTGGTAGGTTAGGGCATTTAGCAGTGGTATGTGAGCTCTATAATAGGCAAGTCTCACAGCACAGAGCCTGGGGCCGGGAAGCTTCAATCCGATGGCTTTCACGGAAAACAAATGCTCCATTAGACAGGAGATGATCTATAGTGTTACTATTCTCAGCCAAAACACGAATCATGTTGGTAGGACCGGAGGAATTTTGAATGCGAATGGCACGCTTGACTGATATGATTTCAAGTAGAAGTTCAGAGAGGATCTCTTTTTTCAGTGATGTCAGGATCCACACCACGGATGACACAAGAGAAAAGAAGTGTACGACGAGGAGGAGATTGTTGTTTTAGAGCAGGGGAGCGAAGTTGAGTGAGCATGGTAGATTGACCCAGATTAAGCAGGCCCATTTTGTTATGCAAAATATCACACAATTGAGGGTTATTAGTTTCACAATTATGCCATTTCTCGTTAAAATTAGTTGATGAATGTCAGAACGAAGGCAGTATTTAGAAAGTTCGAGAAAGAGGGTCCTGGTAGAAAAATACGGGGGGATCCATGCCCGAAAGTAGAAGCACAGTAATCTGAGGAGCTTCAGTAGTTTCCATAGGTCCGAGAGCTTCACCAGAATAGGCGGATCGAGTGGAGGCAGGAATCGACTGAGTAACAGTGGTAGAGGCAGGAGCGTTAGATGACGTAGAACCAGCAGGAGACAGGTGAGAGACAATAGAGGTAGTTGAACCAGAGGACGACGATGAGGCAACGGCAGCATACGACAATCGCAGAACATCCCTTGTAGTTGAAGAGCTATCCGAGTCCATGCAGTCGGCCCAGGATGGAGAAACACCAAGGGTTGCAGGCTTCCGAGGTACACCCTCCGTGAGTCTGGAATAAGGTTTTGGACAAACAACTTGAGGCAACCCAGAATGCATGGACACAAATGAAAAGTAAGAAACAAATAAGTAATAACTGCCAAAAATCACTCAACAAAACGAACCGCACTCGAGTAACAAGACGAATTGCAGAAGTTTTTGTCGAATCCGATCTCTGGATCCAATCTGTAATCCAAAAATCTATGCAATCTCCAATCCTGCACAGTATTGGTTTTATATATCATCAATGTTACGAACAACACCTGTTAGGGTGTGAATAAAACAAAGCAAGTGAATTATAATTATTGTAAATTTTATTTAAGTCCATTACAAATCAACTTTTTACATAAGAATTATAACAAAACATTACATATTTTAACACCGTTTATTTGTTATTTTTATTAGAATTAAACTAGCGTTGTTGTTAGGTTTATATAATTTTTACAGAAGCTGAAAGATAAAACAAATTTAAACCATTACAATACAATATTTTAATATAATTAGAAGAATCACAAATACTATAAATGGTTTATACAATCAATTAATAAAACTAAAGCTTCTAATAGACAAACACACAAATAAGAAATTGATTGTTTAGATGGATGCCTCTCCCCCTAAGACTTGACCACTTAGCTATCCGAACTTTCACAGCTTTTTGTTACAGTTATTGGGTTGAACATTCAAGAAACAAGAAAGTTACCATGCATAAATTCTACAGAAGTTAAGGATGGTATAACAAGGCTAGGTTGGAATGTGAGATATCAGATAACGAAATCAGCTTCATATGTATAATTCTCACGTTTGAGATATGGAAGAAATAATTTATAGTTGTTCGAGGTGTTGATTACTTATTTTAGAAAACTTGTTTATAAATACATTGTACACTAAATTTTGATGATATGACTTTTTTAACGCTTAAGAGTTTATGACTCAGATCTGAGGGTCTTCTTTGAGAGGAAAATAGAATTTGGTTAGTGAGAAAGGAAAACCAAAATCAGAAGAATGTGATCTTACTAAACTGGTAATTAACAAGTAACAAGGTAAATAACCCAACTGTTATCTATCTATCTATATCATAAGTACGGAATGGGGCAGATACACAATACATGCATTACAAACTATTTACTCATATACACCTTTAACAACCAAATAATAAATCTTCAAAGTATCAGAGAGACACCTATAGGTGATAAACAAACAACATACACAATTACAAGTAATAGAACCACTTGAGAAAGTCAACAGAGCAGATGCAAAACAAATACACAAAACCACAAATTTCTCAATCTCATTGACTGACTAACATTGTTGAACGCTTCTCTCTGTGTAACAAACAGACTTACCATAGTCATAAGTGCAGTAAATAGAACAATAGCACAGTGGTCACGTGCTAGTGTTAACGTGAAGTAGTTAATTAAGTTAATTTACCAACCCTTAGTATATCCACACAATCACAACTCACACTACATCACCCAAATGTCATTGCACACTATGGAGCGTGTGCCATCACATCTACAGCACACATGCACACTCTAAATGTGTACACACACCGTAACTGAAGAGAATGTCCACCACACGCACACATACACCATTATTTGCACATACCATAGAATTGAAAGTGTAGGAATGGGTGTATCACATTGTGAGGAAACAAGGTAGGAATGGGCATGTTGTAATAAAACTTCTTCTGTTCAATCTCGCAACAGTACGTGTCCAACATTTGGTCCATGTCTACTTCGTTTATCTGCGTTCGTGATATTATAAAATTTATGGGTATAGACAGTAACGAATCCATGATACCGATACACAGAAACCTCTTAGGAATTTTTATCTTGTATTTTAATCCACTTATGTAGCTAATGTACAAAATGTTGTTGCCTACTCATGCAATTGCAGAAGGAGAGACAAGTTGTAAAGACAAAAATAAAAACATACACGTTTTGGGTCCACACGAATATCTGCTTCTTCTGGTGTGGTATAAACAGACTTTACAGTACACATACTGCCTTCAATAATTCGATTCACAGAAACCTCTAGTCATTGTATGATAAGCATAACTAAATTTGATAAGTTTATTCCACCTGGCATATTGTATACAGGACAGAAAAAATAAAAGAAGTAAGCAGGGACTGGATGTTGGACACGATCTCTTGTGAGGTTGTACTGAAGAAGTATTATTACACCATGCCCATTCATACCTTCTTTCCTCACTTTTTTGATACGTTTTAAATTTTTGTTTAATATTTTTTTTGCTTGTATATATATATATATATATCTGACAAACTGACTTACACTGACAGCACACTTTGTTAGGGCTCACACTTAATATTTGTTTCATTTACCTTTTGCCGTGATAATAACTTATAGTATTGGTACCACGGGCTTCGCAACACGCCAGAAGTTGTCTTGTTCGATTAAAACTCATCTGTTGGGGAGTGTTTACAATCGGTTGAAAGAAGGTGGCAGATGCAACATTCAAGTTCATTCGGAATAAATTCAATCTGGTTGAGATTCGCTGAATATGACTAAAGTCAATGAAATGTTACCGAAGTTTCACTGATAATCCTATTGTATGTCAAGGCAGGATAAATGGTGTAAACAGAACGTTACCTACACAACCAGTCTTATCCTAAAGCACTTTAACATAAAGCGATTTTTACCGACGTGACTCATAATATTTCAGGAATAATACTTTGATCAAAGAGATGAAAGTATTGAAGGTGATAGTATAACCCCCTATTTGTTATTTATTCGTTTAGAAAGCCAACAACAGCAACACCATATTTAAATACTGATAAGGGTGACTTTTCTTCGAGAATACCGAACCTTTTCATAGAAAATAAAAAAAGAGAAAACGCTGGCCTTAATATTTTTTCCTATTGATAATCTTTCACGTGTTAGATCCAACATGGAAACTTGAATGTAGAAAAAGGAATGAAGATAGTGAAAATGATATAGTTGTCAAAGTAGAAAGCGATATTGGAAAGAAAGTGGACTTGGCAAAGATGGAAGCTGGACGAAAGTGTGACAAAGAAAATACAAATAACGATAAAAAAGCTTAGAGTGAAGGAAGTAAAAAAAAAAACAGTCAGCAGAAAGTGAGGAGCGATATGGAAAGAAATGTTATTGGAAATATTAAAAGCATAAGCAACTAGTAGAAAAAGATGGAGGGAGATTTAACTAATAATGGAAAAAGGATCTATTGTATTTGCCACAATTGATAAACTGAGCAAGATAGGTCAAATAAAAATATATAAAGAGTAAGGAAGAAGAAGAACACAAAGATCAGTATGAACAAAGTACTTAAGAATAAAAGATATAAATAATAAAGTGAAATAGAAAAATTAATATGTAATGAAGATCAATGAAAAAATTGTTGAGACGAAAATAAAACTGGAAAATAAATAAATAGATAGATATTAATATAAGAAACTATTAAACCATCCATTTCTTCCCCATGAAACCCGTTTGATATGTTCCTTAACTTGGAGCTGTTTAAGATTTTCCCTTTCGATGTGTTAAGTTGTAAAGCTACTAGTAGGTAAATATTTAGTAAGAACTTGTCCAGTTATGAGGAGATAATAAAGATGAAGTATTTCTTACAAAGCTAAACCTAAAATATCCTATATACAAATCCAGCATAGCTTAATTTAGGAACATAAAAATAATACAGATAACTTAAATTTTAATCTGAAATACAGTTTCCTGCTACATGAAATTATTTATGCTATTTAACTATAGAAAAATAAAGATATGTTTAATTTGACGAACTATTTGTATAAATCAGAGCAATTACACTATTAGAAGACTGTGTTTTTCTTGTTTGGGATTTTTTTGTATTTTGTATCGTATTATGTACTCTATATTTTCAGACCATTAATAGCAATAGACAAAAAAAAAACAAGGTAGAAAATACATTATACATACTTATTTAATTTAATGTATTATTTGTATAAATTAAATAAATATTTACACTAATAGAATCTTATGGTGTTCCTGTTTGAGCTTCTTTAGAATTTTATAGGATATTATGTCTTATTTACTTTCAGACCATTAATGGATAAAAGTTGGCAGAATTATATTCACACGCATGTTTCTATCCGTTCACTTTCTTCGACGTTTCTGCACACTAATGAATGCTTTTTGACCCTTTCATAGCTCTGTTCTTGTAATCAAGCTTTGAAACCCCAAGAAGAGATACTAAAAGCTCTTCAGAATTCAACATGGAATTAATCATGTTCTATTGTTACTAATCATTCTTGAAGTTCGTAAAAAAGACATATTGAAGCCTCATTACCTAAAGAGTTGTACAATTTTTCACTAACTCTCGTCTTTCATCTTGAGTACCCAAAAATAAAAAATACCGAGAGAGAAAAATGAAAAAAACGCACAAGTTCATTCTTCAAATTTTAATTATGTATGGTAAAACAGCACATTAAAATTTGTCATAAGTTTTTGTTGAAGAAGACGGAAAAATTTAAAAAGACATTACAAAAGAATAATGGTAAAGCATTCATTTGAGCAAATAAAAAATAATTAATTTAAACGTATTTAGACATTTAAATCAAAGTAAAAGTACTTTCGATAAAAGAAATACTATTTTATAAGTGTTCACCAGAAACCGAAACAGACAAATAAATGATATGTAGAACAAAAAGATATATTCGCTAGTTAGACTTGAAGAGTGATCTTTTATCCTCAAAACTCACACTTTAGGTACTTCACTATCTGAATATTTTGTATTTTCTAGTAACGATGTACACTGAGTTTACTTGTAAAGAGAAGAAATTATTCGACTGAACACTTTTCCTGTCGATATGTATTATTTTTTTCTGTCAAACAATGTACCGATCCAATTGATTTTCTACAGCTTTTTTCCTTAATTTACTTTATTAATTGGCACTTTTCTAATCAAAACCAGTTTGTAAAACTTGTTATAAGTTCTTTAAATCTCATATAATCGTTCACAACAAGTCCATCATTTAAATTAAAAAGTATTATTTCTTGTCCTTAGTTATTAAATCTTGAATATATAAATACACTGATATGGAAATTGGATTATAAAACTTAAAATATTAGGATAAGTCGTGCCGCTCAGTTTTTTGGTTTAACATAAGATTCGCCGAGTTCTGAAGTTTATGTGTTAGACCAATAAAAGTCGGCGACACCGGATCTTTTTTAGAAAGTAAGCTTTAAAGTATGTTTCTAAATAATTATTAGCTCATATTATGGAGAATAAGTATATTTACAAATATTTCTACATTAGCAATCTATATATAATTGAAAATAATCTTATTGTTTAGAAAGATTAAAACGAGGTAAGATTATCATTACTTGTTTCTATACAATGTAGATTATTTTGTGTTATATAGAGCTTAAAGTCTGATATTATTGTAGGTTCATACATATTCTAAAAATATGTTAACTAAAAACATCAAATTTCAAATTACATTCTCTAAGTTTACACACATTTCTTACTTACGGAGGTGTATGATTAAAATTAAGAATTCACATTTTTGGTAATTTTTTCGATATGTAGATATGTACACACACACATATATATATATTGTTAACTTTTTATTATTTAAATACTTTTTGGAAAGCTTTCGTTCATACAGTACTCCTTTTTGTAACATAATTGAGTGTTTTTACTTTTCATGTTCTTTCTATAATTTGTCTTAACAGAAAAATGTTTAAATTCGTGACTATAGGTTGATTTTCAGGAAACCGATCTACTGCACTCAGAAACATCATAAAATTTCGTGAAGAAGGATGTCTTTAGTGGCATCGTTTGTTTGTTTTGTATTTCGCGCAAAGCTACACGAGGACTATCTGTAAGACTCGAGTCATCATCACCCACCGCCAACTTATGGGTTACTCTTTTACCAACGAATAGAGGGATTGACCGTAATATTATAACGCCCCCACCGCTGAAAGGCTGAGCACGTTTGGTGTAATGGGGATTCGAACCCGCGACCCGCAGATTGCGAGTCGAGCGCCTTAACCACCTAGCCAGGCCGGGCCAGCTTTAGTGTCATTATTGATCTTTTGTAAATGTATTTTCATCAAAGGTTCTTACACACCTATTTTAACAAACAATGAACATGGACCTCAATACATAAACACATATAAAAGTTTGGCCAAATTTAAAAGTTGTTAAAGCTGTGATTTATTTTGAAGTTTGAAATTATTTAAAGAGTGGAACTTTCAAATATAATGCTGAAAATATACGCCACATTTTACAATTAAACTACCACTACATTCTAATACATTGGATATCTATCTTTCTATCAATCCCTCTGTTTGATTTTCGTGATTTAAGTCAGTCTCCTGTAATAGTTACCCAACAAATCAACATTTTTGAAAAGAAAACAAACTTAGATAGTATGCATTTTACGATGAACCTCAAAGCCTGGTAATGAGATTTTATTATATGGTGAGCAGTTGAGGAGATGCATAAGGCGTTATCTTATGATTGATTTCGTTTTAATATCCCAGGTGAGCTCTTGACAAAAACTTCTCTTTAATGTTAAATTATGATCAAGGAAAGTTACCTGCATCGATCAGAACTATACATATGCACATAGTAATGAGCATTACTAATTAACTGTAATATTCAAATTATAATACTTATAATTGTCAGACTATATTACTTATAATGATTAGAATGCATTCTTTCATCAGTTGGGTACCATCGCTGTTAACGACATTTTCAAGAGTAAACCGAATATTCCTCTGTGGCAAATTTTTTTTTGGGGGGGGAATGAAATGTTTGTTCTATGTATCACACTCCACGAACAACTTAGATCAACGTTTCTAACGAAGAACAAGCTAAATATTGTCATCTTTACGAGAGTTGCAATAGGATTAAATGATATTTGAGGACGAGGTTATTTGTATAACTAACACGAAGTACAATCCTGTTTGTGCATAAAAGAAAATAGGTTATATTAATTATGCACTTCTATAGCTACATGTTGTTATGTTCGTATTTAGTTAGATACTGTTTATCTATTTTGATATATATATTTAAAATGTTTATATAGTTTAAAAGGTGATTTTTAGATTGTTATTAGTTGTGTATTTTGAAAGGAAAATACTGATGTTTATAAATTTGAGTAAATAGTTTACACTACTCGTATATTAAGATAGAAATATATATTATTTCAACCTAAAGAAACTATATTTTGTATCTTTAGAGCAGTAGGCGATACTTTTGTGTATGTTGAAAGATAGATGGTATTGTTAGTGCTATATATATAAACAGGTGTTTATAGTTTGTGTATACGATACATAATGCTGTATGTGCATCTTTATTAGATAGACTATGTTTGTATCTTTAAGAAGGCGATTTTCATTTCTAATTTCTAACCAGAAAGAAACTATTGATCTGAAATATAAAACAATTCAAATTTTTTATTTTCAATTTATAGAATTTTACAGTAATTGTAAGTAATTTTCTACGTGTTAGGATTTATCTAGAATAAACAACATAAATCGCAAGTAATAGTTTTAAGAAGTTTGAATTTGATTATAATAAATAAATTGTTATATTTTAATCCGGATAGTTTAAATCATGTACTACCTATACAGTCATCATTTAATTTCATGTGAACAAAATTTGAGAACGTTAATACAAGTAGAATATATGATTACTTGTAAATATAGATATAACGTAATAACTACATGTTATAATGATTTTATTACACGTCTCTGTCCACATGCGTTTGCTTATCTAAAAATATTTAGCTGCATTAGTTTACGAAAGATATGTTTGTCTGTCTATTGGCCAAGTCTTTCTGTAGTCATTAAAGTTTGTTTATATAGGTTGTAGTTAAATTAGATCTGACTTACGCTAGCTGTAGAGTAAGATTATGATTTATTTAGCGCTTCTTACTGGTGATACTACAACGAAAACAATTTCCAACTCAACAGACGACAGAAGATAAGGCAGAAAGTTTAGTTTGACTTGGTTGTTGTTAAGTGCAAAGTTACACAATAGGCTATCTGTGCTTTTCCCACCACGGATATCAAAACCCGATTTCTTGCGACATAAGCCTGCAGACTTATCGCCGAGTCGCTGGGGCAAGGAAGAAGGTAAAGATATAAGTTCAAATTAAGGTAATGATTTGGAAGGAGTCTACTAAATCTCAGAGCTAGAACTTAGAACCTCTTATAATCTGATAACAGAAAATAAAGAGAATGGGTTCACATAATCAGAATTTAGAAAAAGATAGGAATAAAAGAGAAATCACTATAGCTCCAATCAATATTTGTATTTCGATAGTGGTCGCTAGAATTTTATGAGAAAGAATAAGAACAAAATAAAAGCAAAAGTGCAAAACCTTTTTGTTTTGTTTTTTTCATTTCTAAAAAAGTTTGCTTTTAAAACTATGAAATCTTGTGAAGTTGTAAAATTTATAGTGTTAAAATTTATTTCTTTATTGGAGTTAAGTATTTAGTAAAACAACTTATCCATGAATGAGAATTTTTTATATTTGTTTATGGTATATATATTGTCTGTACTCAACCACCAAAACTGTTCACAAAACAAAATGAGTCAGAAGTAATTATCTCCTTGAATGAGCCATAAACTTTAATTTTTGTAATTATTTACAGATGAAAATACAATAGCGAATGAGCTGTAAAATACTTATTAATAATATTATTAATAAAATATTAAAATGTAATGTATCAACTAAAAGATTGTTCTAATTATGCATTTCGATATTTCTATCTATAATTATTACAAATCTCTGACTCCACCTGCTTACAAAAGGTCTTTCTGTCTAGTGGCCAAGTCTTTCAATCGATTTTTAAATACTTTGATCATGATTGTAAACATCTACGTTTGTTGCACTAAATCGATTCTACAAAACTGCAAAATATTTATTAATCGAACAAAATTAACAATTAGTGTCAAATCTCAAATAGTCAGAGATAATTTATAACGAAATATTGAAAATTCACCAAGTAATGTGAATATTTTTTTCCATTGAAGACATTCATATATTAAGTTGTAAATGATGCTTCTAACATTATACAACTAGGTCTCGGATAAATGATTTATTATCAGTAATCAGAATGCAATTCTGTCATTTTTCCATTACTTTCTATTTCTACCTTTGTGATATACGTCTAGCGTTTGGTAATTAACCCTGCTTCTGTTTATAGTAACCATATTAATATCATTGATTTTCTGGTCACAGAAATAAGTCATCCAATACTTATACTGTATCATATAATTATCTACGAAATTAACTGTTTTTTTTAAAGCAATATAGGACTTTGAAGTTTTACTTACTATGCGTACTTACGAAAATATTTGTTTTTCTCGTATCATGATGAAGTTTATTTGTTTTCGAAAATGAATAATTTTACAGTTTCTTACATAATACGTAGACTTTTGTTAGAATGTGTATTAACTTTAACACGTATTAACCGTCTCAAATACGTATTTGGGTAATTTTTTGTTTTATTCTCGTACGGCGATCACGAAGTAAATGCATACAATGTTCTGTTTGCAGCACGATAAATAATACAGAAAATTGAATCTTTTCAGTGGAAAAAACCAAATTACAATGTGACGAGGTCTTAATTTATTGTTGTTTTTGTTACGTTTACTGTCAAGAATCTCTGTTTCTTGAAATTTCTGTTTCATGTTTAGTTAGCGTATTTTCGAATACAAGGAACAATGAATATGAGTATACGAAATACGATACTCGATAATGATGCCGTTTTATGTATATTCATTTCTCATTGTGGATTTATATACCCTGAAAACTTTAATATTTACATAGTGTACAGAATAAAACAAAGATTTATATACCTAAAAACTTTAATATTTACATAGTGTACAGAATAAAACAAAAATTTCTATACCTTTACCTATTTTTCTATAAACATAGTAATATATCATACGTGTTTTATCTATTATTATTCACTCACAATTAACCCTTTTACAGATTTTATAAATGACAGTGTGCGTGTACAGAATGAAAAACTGAACGTTCTACTTATCCAGCTAGAAATGAACGTTCTACTTACTTACTATCAGATAACCTAAGGTTGCATAAAACTAATTGTATTATCTTCATTTACATGTACAATGTGTGTACGTGCAGTATACACTATGTACACACTATAACTAGTCTAATTTTATATCTGTTCAAAAAGTTAATAATAGTAAACAATGCGATTTACTTATACATGATATGCTTCATTTAATATCTGTCAGCGGGTGAACGAAAAAATAAAGAAGTGAGAAGAGGGAGAATGAAGCGAAGAAAGGGATCTGAAATAGATTTACATGAATGGGAAGCGAGTGACACGTGAAGAGATAGGTGCCGCTGTCAGAACAGCTGACACGTCACTTCGTGGGTTAAAACAAGTACTAATATATAACGTGTCTCTGCTTGGTTCTACATGCCGTAGCAGGCTACTACAACATTAACATCCATTTCACGCCACTGTGACATTGTAAATGCACGTGCATCAGTAGAGTTCCTCTGAAAGAGTCAGTGAACTTTTATGTAACTCAAAGTATTTTCTCTTATGTATAAATCACAGAACTTCATTACATGTTTAAAAAACACACATATTTTCTGCATTTTTTTTACTTTATCGTGTTTTTTTTCCTGTGGTTGCGGTATATCCTTAAAGAGATTCCACAAGGAGGAGGGAAGATTCATATGTATACGCACAAACTATTTTTTGGGTGCCTCATCAGGATCAAGCACATCATCACGTTGACACTGGTGCTCATTAATTCGTTCTGCTTTGATAGAAAACAACCCCTCCTGTTTAATGAGAAAAAGATGGAATATCCAAAATTCCCCAAAACTGCTGCAAGACGACCAGAAAATAACTAGGAAGTGCTACACAGAGTAAATCTCCTAAATGTTTTAGGCCTACTAAAAGTTTTAAGTAAAGATAATGGCAGCCACCAACCAGCAAATAGGAGACAGTTTAAACACAATGAACAAGCCAGAATTATTGTAGCTTCAGTTCGATTTGAGTAACTTTACGGTGTTTACAAAACACTTTAAAATAAGTAGATCATTTGTCTGTGTGTCTCTCTACTTGTGACTATGAACACTACATCTGTCTTGTAATTATAGTTAGATGCTCCTTTATAGAATATTATAGGAGATTCGCTGATTGTTTAGGCCAGCATTAGGTCAAGGAGCAAAAGGTCGAAATTGCCACACACATATATATTATTTATTTATATATAAAGTTTATTTTGATTGCGTTATCAGAGTTAAAATAAGTTCAAAAGTTTTGTCCACTTCTGTTACCCACTTTTTAAACCCAGCTCTTAATGTACTTCCACAGTGTTTCACGTGATTAATTAATTGACGGTCATTGGCCGCTGAAGTGTCTTACGGGCCGAAGTTGAAAGGTCATGGGTCAAAGTAGGAAGTGAGTATAACTTAAAAAAACTGCTATTCATATCAGCCTTACGGTGGCTGTTGGAGTAGAAACTTCATCTGAGTTTATCTATTGCAATAGTGGTGGCCATTTTTTTATTGCATTCCTCCATATAGAGTGCTAACTTACTCTCTGAGATACATGCATATAAGATACTCGTGTGCCCTTCCTCTCACACTGTATGTATGTTGTGTTGTAGAAAATTTAATATTTTTGTATAAGTATGTGGCGCCATCTATGAATATAGATAACGTTAATTTACGCCAAAGATTATAAATCTTAAATAACAGTAATAATGGGGGATGAAGGGAATTGTGAACTCCATAACCTTCTTCTTATTCCAAGCCATCATCCCACAAAGTATGTTTGAGATTGGCCCAGCGACCTAGGAGTAGTTAGACAATGGACAGACAAACAAACAAACAGACACATATTTTTTTACTTTATATATATATATATGAGCTGGTTGCAGTAAAACAATTAACATAGAAAATTAAAGTGGGACTTTAAAAGGATGAGCTGATAATATAACAGTAATAGTAAGAGAAAACAAAATATCTTCTGTATATCACACTATTTTTATTGATAGAATGTTATCAAACTGCTTATGGCATACTACACTTTTTAAGTGTGATGTACAGTTAAGTAATATAAAGTTCAATTATTCGAAAGACTGTAGAATAATCAAGGTTTCTTTATTTCATATCAATGCAAATATTTTTTTTTCATCTGCTCAGAATTTTGTCCATCTCAAGCAAGTACAGTTACATCTTTGTATTTTTTGTCAATACCACAGAGACAGAGACTATCGAGAGAAAAAATAAAAGCAACACATCATACACAAATCCCAGCCAGGAAAGATTAAGAGAGTTTGTGAAATCTGTGAAATATAACCAAGTTAAATTATTATATAAACACGTCGCTTTCTACACTCACTGTCATAACTTTCACATAAGAATGACATGCTACATTCAAAATGCTTATTTTACTATTATTATTTTATTTTGCCGGTGACAAAAAGAAAAGAAAAGCACCGGTCGTTATTCTGTAAATCCCTAACCAATATATATACGATGCTGGAGCAGATATGCACTTAGAATATTACTTCCTTCATAGAGAACGCCAATAGGCGCTACCTATACAGAGGAGATGCCACTCTTACTGTCATACTGGTGTTTATTTCGAGGTTAATTATTAAGTTGATTCACATTAGTTGTGTCACATGCTGATTATCTAGTTGTTTCCCTACAACGTACGTGTCATATCTGTCGAGTAGAGTATTCTGAGATGAAAATTCACGTGCCAAATCCGTTAATAATCTCATTGAGTAAAGAAGCTGCTAAAAGCTCACAACAGATAATTCAAAACATTTCTCGAACATTTACTTGATTACAAACTTTTCTCAAGAGAATAATGTTCCACGTGAAAGCGTCTTTTGTTAATCAATATATGCTGAACTTGAGCCTATCTGGGTTATGGGATAATATGAAACAAAAGCAACAAAGTGTGAAAACATTGAGCTCAATGTTTTCTTAACCAGAAGTTGTGAAGACACGGAAAAACAGCTAGACATTTTGTTATCTGAAGCATACGTTAGTAATGCTTCACATAAATTTGTAATAGTAGACTTGGTTAATTGATTCGTAATACTTACTAATTGCTTTATTTTAAATTATCATTAAATAACGCTATATATACATATTAAAATACAGTTTTAGATACACAAAAATAAAGGGTTGGGTGAATTATGCTAAAACCACAGCAGATCTAAAGTCATAGCAAAAGGTCGTATATCATAATTACATTTTGATATTGTTTGACATTATCTAGGTCCTTGGTAGTGAGACGCCACTGAAAAGTGATCGCTTTTGGGAAATTTGTGTAAAAGACTAGCGTATAGTCCGCCACATTTCACAGCTAACTGAAATATATAAATTTGGCGAAATCAAGCTTGATCAACAAAGAGGCAGGAAAGTGCAGTCGAAGCAGTCAATCGTCGGTAAATTCCTTTGTGAGCCAATCAAAATTAAGATCATCAATGAAATTAATTCGTGGGGGTATTCATAGAATAATTATTGGTAAAAATCAATTAGGATTAACAACTTCTAATATATAGAAAAGCCAGTGCGTTTTGTTAACACTAGGTTCCAACAAATGCTTTTATTTTATGCTGCTTAGCAACAAAAATGTAAATTGAAATGTACTGACAACAAAACTGGAAAAATATTTGTTGATTTCTTAATTTAGAGTCTTCGTTGATTAAAGAGATTTTTTAAAAACAAAAAACGTTGGTGATATAACAGAAATAGCTTTATTCAGAAACTATTTAAGTTTAAAATTGATATTTTTACTTTCATGATAAATTTTATGCATTTGGCTCTAGTCGAGATGATCCCACACTACGTTTTTACTTTACTCACTGTACTTATAAGGTTGCCCCCAGTGGCACAGCGGTATGTCTGCGGACTTACAACGCTAGAAACTGGGTTTCGATTCCCGTGGTTGGCAGAGTACAGATAGCCCATTGTGTAGCTTTGTGCTTAACTTAAAAAACAATCAATCAAATCAATCAATCT
>NW_013665770.1:98497-99791 GCF_000517525.1 Limulus polyphemus
ATGCTCGCCCTTTCAGCCGTGGGGGCGTTATAATGTAACGGTCAATCCACTATTCGTTGGAAAAAGAGTAGCCCAAGAGTTGGCAGTGGGTGGTGATGACTAGCTGTCTTCCCTCTATTCTTACACTGCTAAATTAGGGACGGCTAGCGCAGATAGCCCTCGTGTAGCTTTGCGCGAAACCCATAACAAACAAACAAACCAAAATCGATTAATGTTCGGTGGTACAACCCACGACACGTGAAACAATATGAAAATGTAATTCTGACAGATGTCGTTTCACCGTGACTTTATATCAGTTGTGGTTGTCATGTGAGTTGATGATTTGAGCATTTAAAATATTTTTAATATAACGTACTCAACTCTCTCTATGTATGTTCTTAGATCTTGCTGTTTGTCAGTTATTTAGCATGCGAAACCAACCCTTATACGGAATTTTTGTTCACAACATTCTCGAAACACATTTATTAGTAAAATAATGTGTTCATTATTTGATTCATAACTATTTAGCAGACTGTACTAGTGTGCTCGTTCATACTAGCCCCCTGGCGGGTCAGCGGCAAGTCTGAAGACTTATAACATATAAACCCTAAGTTTCGGTATCCTTGGTGGGTGGCGGGCACAGCACAGAGAGCCCATTGTGTAACTTTGTGCTTAACCACAAGCAAACAAACAAACGTTCATACTATAAGTCTCGACAACGGAAAATATACCTTCTCACTGACTCGTTATTAGCATTTTGCATTACTACATAAGTAAAAAATTTCCTTTCTGTGTCACTGTTGGTTTTCCTTCTGGAAGTGAGTTGTATGAACGAAATGTTAAAAACACAGCAGGAAAAACAAAAACAACAATGATTTTTTTTTCATGATCTCTGGCTCAAACTCTCATTAACACTAAGATACTCAAAGCAATTATTAATAGTTAATATTTGAAATACAAAATATATTGCATTATGTTTACTTTTCTAAGTTAAACAAATAATAGAAATAATGAAAAGAAAATGAATGAAAGTGAGGAAATACCAAATAAGATTATATTGTATAGGAGAAACAAAAAATATAGAAAATAATATCAATAATAGGAGCGGAACAAAATACAAAATAGAGCAAAACACAAAAGATAAATAGAAAACGAAATAGAATGATTTATTAAAACGAGCAGTAAAGTATTATATAGAAACCCCCTCCCTAAGTGACTCATTGGTAAGTCTGAAGACATATAACGCTAAAAACTGGATTTCAATACTGATAGCCCATTGTGTAGTTTTGTGCTTAATTATAATATATATATATAT
>NW_013665770.1:100307-105133 GCF_000517525.1 Limulus polyphemus
GTGAATGTTTATTATATAAAATAATAAGATCAAATGTAAGGCAGTGAATTATAACAAAGTCATTCTTAGCTTCTCTTTTTTTCTTCTTCTCTGGATGTTTTGCCTCTTACTGAGTAAGAAAGATATACATTTAGAAATAACATAACTAAAAACATTTCTGTTTGTGCATATTAAGTATGACAAGACTGTTTATATAATCATATTTTCCACATCTTCTCTAAAGGCAGTGAATGATTGTACCGTATCTTCAGAAAGCCAAAAGGACAGTAGCGAATGCTCTTATTTTTCTCAACTCTTCCACTGTCATTTCAAAGAGTCCTCCGGGGATTTAACAGCCACAGATGTAAATTTTAGACTGCAGTGTTGGGCCAAACCATATAGCTAGATTTATGGCTTCATTATTCAACTTCGCTGACAGCGAAGAAGAAAACGTTAGAGTGTGTCTCTGAAAAGAATCTACCATTTTCCCCAGAGGATGGAATAATACAATTGTTTTTCTTTTTGAAAAAAACAACAACAAAAAACTTTCTTCTTTTGAAGGCAATTGTCCGCTTGTGAGCTTAATTTATGATTTGACATTGATTAAGTAGATAGTGGCGACAGATATTTAATGAGTATTCGCTGAGTCAACCACTAATTACTAGAATTTCATGCATGCTAATACAGTGATTCGCCAGTTTAAGAGAACTGCACAACAATGGTGATGCTCCTTAGATATAGGTAGCAGTAAACTGACGGAGATATTAACCGCCCCTTGCTTGGAAAACTGCCCATTTGTCAACCAATAATAGGGGTTAGTAGAAACAATTCAGAAGAAAACAAAAGCCGTTTTTGTTTCACACGTTGTCTCTGGCAGAATATTTTATTGATTTTCTAGATAAAATAGTAGCCTTTGTTGAGAAATAAATCCTAGCTTAAAACTATAATTTAAAGTGTTAAGAGCATATATAACCTAATATACTTTGTATAAAATAGTTATTTAGATTTCTGAAGAAAGGTTAAACAAAACTTACAATATATTTTACATATCTTGAAAAAAAAAGATAACTAATTAATACATGGTAACTTTTGCCTCTAAGAAAATGAAGCTGTTAATTATTTTTGAAATGCTTTGCTAAACTTGAACAAGTAAAGCACTCTCCAGTAATTAGGTATGCATTTCAAATAGTTTGTTTTGAATAGCATTACTGAATAAAGAACTTAATACAAAATTGAAGTTAGAGCTGCTCGCTAACGGGATGCTTATACGTATCAAAATGGCAAGATGAGATATGTCATACAAATATTAGTTTTATTTATGAACGAAAAAAATGTAATAAATACAACAACTTAATCTACGAGTTCCTCCACTCATGTAAGGTATTCAATACATTCGAATTACGCAATCTAGTAGCAGTATATCGAATATTGTAGCACACCTTTTACATGACGCTAATTCAGATTAAGTGACTCATAAAGTCTTCAATAATTGAAAGGTAAGGTACCAATACAGTTGTAACATTTAAAGTCTTCAATAATTGAAAGGTAAGGTACCAATACAGTTGTAACATTTAAAGTCTTCAATAATTGAAAGGTAAAGTACCAATACAGCTGTAACATTTAACATCTTCTTCTGTCTAGATTTATACTCCATCACAGAATGATGAAAAAACAACACAGTTTTAGGAATTTGTGAGTGTATATGACTCATACTGTTCTTTGTTCTTGATCAGCGAAGAACTAACGCGGTTGTAAAACATGTTAGATTTATGAGCCTCATATCATACTTCATTAATGGCTAGTGAAGAATTATACAACTACAAGGCCTCATAAGTACATGTGATATATACATATGGTCTTCCAGAGTTGGAAGGTGCAAGACTAGCACGGATATAAGATTTCATGTTACTAACACATTTAAATAAATTAAGGTGTTTATCTTACACTGTTCTACACAGTGATGAAACTAATAAGTTTATGTGTTTCATGATATCCTCCACAGATGGTTGTTACAAGACCAACGCAGCTGCAGGATCGCGTACGTTTACACATATCATAGTATCCGCCATTGCTGGTACATGTATCATTAACAGAACTTTAGGAATTTACCATTTCATATTTCATATACTCTTCTCCATTACTAACAAATGCAGGACCAATAAAGTTGTAGCACTTAACAGTTTCGTGTATTTCGAAATATCCTCCAATGTTTGCAAGTGCAAAACCAACCAGTTCTAGGACTTATTAGGCTTATGGGCCTAGTATTGTTTCCCAACAAGGGTGTGAGACTTAATTGGTTTATATTTTACACATTCGTCTGTTGTTGATAAGTACAAGACCAATACAGAATAAACAGAATACATTGATATTATTTTTTGACTCGAAAACTTTTCGTGTTTAAACGACTAGACGAATAAGTCAATGATAAGAATGTAAATACAGGTTAATGAAAAGTAGAGCTTTACACATTCTCTTCGGACTAAAATTCATTAAAAAACATTCAACATACAGAAGCAGAAATCGCCTATCTTACTATAATTGGCTTAATATAAGTTATGCTACGCCATCAACGAAAAGGGATAAATATTTTTTTAAATTAAAATTCATTAAAATTCATGAACTGAATTGGTCTGATGTCTGGTAACATTGGAGGACGTATCACAAAATACACGTATCAAAATATCGTTTATCTGTGCAAAATCTGTTAAAGATACAGACATATACTTTCAAACCGCAATGAAAAACTTAAAAAAAGCAAAAATAGTTTAATATTAATTCAAACTAAAATGCTTCACACAGAAATGAAATCACTTCAATAAGTATAGCCTAGCAAGAATGATATCACTATGTTACACTTTGAGGACATCTGTATACATTATTCCTCTTAAATATGTCATCTACCTACAAATATATCTTTCATTTAGAAATATTAGTTTCAGATATTGATACATCATTTATATTCACTTCATATCCATGGTCGACTTCCACTTACTCAAGTCTTCCACCCAATAAATTGTCTTCCAACAAAGTGCACATCTTTCTTCTTCTTCTTCTTTTTATTATGATTTTTATTATGATTTTTTTGTTTATAGTTGATTATTTGCTCTGAGAAGAATTTTCTACTTTGAAATATTGTTTCAATCAAAGCACAATAATACGATCTAGCAATGAGATAAATTCTTTTATCTAGAGATACCTCTTCCATCCTGAAACATATCTTTCATCAAGAGATAAAACTTTGATCTAGATTTATGTCTTCTTCCAAGAGACGCTTCATATATCCAAAGATAAGTATTTCATCTATACAGTTTTGTGAACCTAGATATATCTCTTTTTACGTAGAGATAAATATTATATCTAGAAATATATTCTACACATAGATACAGGGCTTTGATTTAGAGATATTTCATCGTCTATTTGAGGCCACGTTCGTCCAAGTTAAGTAAAGTATTCCATTTAGATATGCATCTCTCTATTAGAGATATGTTTCTCACTTAGGTATTGTTATACCATAACATTAGAAATTTCTCTCGTCTCTCCATGTATACCTTTAATGTAGAGTATGATCTAATACATAGAGATAATGTGAATGTGTATTATTTTATACCTAGTGATACGCCTTTCAAAAAGAAATAAATATTGCTTCTATGTAGACATACATTTTCTAATTCTTTTACTTCAACATAAGTACAAAAGTCTTCTTAAGACAAACATAACATAACGTCTATCATTTAGAAGCATTTAGGGAGAACTAATCTCTGAGTAGTCATGACAAATATAACACACGTCTATACAAATACTCACATTTAAATAAATATAAGCTAAAGGACACTATCGTTTTTATCTATACGTTTCCAAATATCAGATCGTCAAGAAATTAATGTCGCGTTTTGGAACGTACATCACGTACATCACGTATAGTAGTTAAGCGAACCGCCTAAACGTCACGTTAGTGTAGCCTATATAATGTGTAAAGTTGAGTATACTTTAATCCCTTATAGTGATGGCACACGACGAGACACACATTTGGCATGTGATGCTGTTTGAATAAAATAAAAGAAACTACGCCTCTATACCCACAAAGAATATCAAATAAGTTTATGGAAATATTTTGAACGTTCGTAAGTGTCAACGATGGCTCAGCAAATTTCGTTCAGGTGCCTTTCGCTTTAAAACTGTGATGGTAGGGGCCGATATGTTGGAATTGATATTGATGTTCTGAAGACTCTTGTTGAGTCTAACCTAAGCCAACACACTCGTAAAATGGCCCTGAAATTGCTTGTCTCTCATGAAACAATACATAAACATCTAAGGCATATGAGGAAACTCCATAAAGAAGATGTTTGGATGCCTCACGAACTCTCCGATGACCATCATTTCCAACGTGTGGACGTTGCTTCGTCTCTTCTGGCGCGTAATGCGCGTGAACAATTGTCACCGGTGATGAAAAATGGATTCTCTATGCAAATATTAAACGACAAAAACAATAGCTCAGTCCTAAACAAAAGCCACTTCCAACCCCAAAACCTGGACTCCATCCGCAGAAAATGATGCTTTGCATTTGATGGGACATCAAAGGAGTAATTCATTTTAAACTTCTCAATCCACAGCTAACTTTCAATGCAGAGATTTGTAGTCAGCAATTGGAATGTCTAAATCAAGCCCTTCATCAGAACGTCCTTCACTCGTCAATCGGAAAAGTGTTCTTCTTCTTCACGACCATCCACGTCTACATGTGGCACGTTTGACGCAACACAATATTATGGATTTGGGTTGGGAAGTTCTCCCCCACTCACCATATTCTCCAGATATGGCACTATCAGATTACCATCTTTTTCGTTCGCTGG
>NW_013665770.1:106133-111148 GCF_000517525.1 Limulus polyphemus
TTTGTTTTGATATATAAGTTGTTCGGGTTTTTTCATTTAAATAAAAGCGACATTAATATTTTGACGATCTAATATATGATTTTATTTTCTGCGACATTGGAGTGCTCCTGATATTAACCACTCGACTTTTGACTGTAAAGAAAAGAAAAAACTATGTGCAACAACATTTTATATATATTTTACAAGTGAAAAGTGGTCGTGTACATTTGAAAATTTAGCTGTTTATAAGTAAAAAAAACAAGCAGACAAACGACTGCACATATTTGAATAAATAATAGTAACAAAAATTCTCTATCTGTTTCCTAAATGTAGTACTTGAATACCAAGAAAAAAAAGAGGTGTTATTATTATGAGGATCATCATCTTATGCTTATGAGTGGTTTTAGTAACATATATAGTAATACTTAACAGATATATGGTCCTTTTCTTTGTGTGGATTTTATTTGTTGACAAGGGCATCAATAATCCCATAAAGTTTTTGTGGATGTTTTTAATTTAGTATTTGCATTTATTATTTTGAAAAACTATAGCTTTCATTCATTAGAAGACAACAACTTCACCTTGTATTAAGCGTCCCCTCCAATTTGTATGGAAAGTTGAATCCGTTCCATGTTCACGCCCGAACGCTAATGATTATGAGAATTAAATTGATCATCATTTAAAGACTGAAAGAAACAGATTAGACGTGGCGGCAGAGAAGTGTTATTAGGATTTATACATCTGCCATACAGGAAAACTGTCTTGAGTGACGTCATTTCGTATTTCTCAAACTTCAACAAAGTATACTCAATTCTAATAACTTTTAACAAGCTGGATTATCTGTAGATTTAAAAAAATCTCAAATCATATTAATTTATATTTAATTAAATACACAATTATGAAACATCAACTCACGTCATTTGAATCAATTTAAGTTTTTTTCCAGGTCAAACTATTTTTTTCACCAATTCTTCACTAGTGTTCCGAAAGTGTTATGTATGAAAATATCTGTAGATATACAATATTTATATCATTCACTGCAGTCACTGCCATCCTCTATTAATCAGTATTCTTTCGTTACGTAATACAACAAATTAATAAATTTTATTAATACTATTTGTTTACAGTATAAAAAGTGTTAAATTAATACACTTTAGGATTCATTGCTACTTCACTTTTGTAGGAGATCTTGATGTTTTAGTTTCAGGTAAAGATTGTCAAGTCTCTTGTCATGAAAACTTCGAATTCAAAACGAATCACTGAATGAGCATTACTAATCAAAACTCTTATTTCCAAAGAACTGTATTCATGCTAAAAAGTTCTAATATTCGGAAATATCTTTCAATGTAAGTAACAAATAATTTTTTTTCTGATAGTTTTTCGTAACATATTCCTTTGCCTTATGTATGGTGATGCTTTAAAGAAACGTTTTACAAGTAGGAATTACAAAGATATATATATATATATAAGTACTGTATATAAAAATAATTTTTCTGTGGCATAGTTTTAGTATTTTAGCTAATTTCCATTGATAATTTGAGGAAACACTGTACAATAACATAGGATTCATGAAGAAAGCTCAACAAAATGTTTAGATAATACAAAGAAAAGTATTTCAAACTTGAAGCGAAAATAACATTTTAATCTGTTAATTCCTTGGGATTCGGAATTTCGGATTTCATATGACTTTAGTATCATTTCCAACCTTCAAGTAAATAAGTTACAATAACACAGGTTACTTAGCGTTATTTTGTGACTATGGCAATTCAAGAGAAAAAAGTTGAATTAATAAATGTGTGTTATTTTCACACTATATATACAGTAATTCGATTTATTGGCAGTAAGACCGGCTTTGCATACAAATATTCAAGTTCGTGTACGTTTCATCATTCTTTATGTAACCCACTAATTTGGGCAGCTTACGAAACTATTAATCAAGCCTTGTTGTCAGTTTCCCACTCCAAACCTTGAGGGTATTCAGTAATGGAATTCTAAATCCCACGAGCTTCTGTATCGACGGCGTTTACAGGCCCTGTCGCGTGCTTTCATTTCACTTAATGGATGCTTTTTGTACACGGTAATTCTGGAGGCTTTAACAAACCAGTTTAGACTACAGGCAGGTTCACGCAATAACTTCAAAATCAGTTTCGTAAGAACTGTAATCCCAGGTAGGCCAGTTGATACAGTCATGATAAATTAGATTAAAACCCCGATATTTTTCTATCGTTCATTTTTTAGAAGAAATGTTATTCTATAGCAAGACACTATGCCCGAAGACAAATAATGTTTTCTATGAAAATCGAAAACTTTGGTTCGCTATCTGAGTTATATCCCTGTTCAAAGTTCAGTCTAGAAATTATGCTAATATGAACGCATTGGAGACAGTCTCATCGATTCCTAACTTGGATGTGTACCGTAGACTCGCGAACAAAATTTACATTTTTTTTTTTTACAAACTGAAGTATCCTTTGTGTGTTTTAAAAATATTCTTCGTTTCTAAAGAATGATTTAGGAGAAATTATATACAGACAATTTAGTAAACCTTCACCACCTACTGGAAACTCAGACCTTTATTTTGTTAATGTTATTCGAATTGGGAACTTTTTCACTTTTTTTCTAGGATTAACAAATATATATATATACATATATATATATTTTGTGCTTAACTACAAACAAACAACTGTCTTGTCGTTAAGCGCAAAGCTACGCAATAGTATATCTATACTATACCCCCCTAGTGGCACAGCGGTATGTCTGCAGACTTACAACTCTAGAATCCGGGTTTCGATACCCGTGGTGAGCAGAGCACAAATAGCCCTTTATGTAGCTTTGTGCTTAACTACAAACAAACAATTACAAAGAAAATCTACACTCTGGCCATCGATAGTATTGAAACGAGATTATTTGCTCTCGGACTTACCGGTGAGCCATAAGAGATATGTAGACATTTGTTTGTTTTTTTAGAATGTTTACTTAAAGGTAAACAATGGCTAGCTGCATATAGATGTCCATAAATTTGAACTGATAAACTAGAGGAAAGGTGGCGAATTCACCACCAATTCCTAGCTTCTTTTGTGTGATCGAATAGTGAAATTTGACCGTCACTCTAATAGCCCACCAATGGCACAAAATTGCCGACCGTGATTGTTTTCGGCAGTAAGAACCATTTAAGAGCTAACGAGGTGTTACTTCCTTTTTTCTGTAATTAAATTACCAAAAAATTAAAGATATTTAAAAAAATAGATCTTTTATATATTTATATATCTTATATATTTATGCTCTATAACTTATTAATGAAAAAAATGTTCATGATTGTTTTTTTTTAGTCCATTTCAACTTTGAAAACAAACAAAAACTTTGATTATTTATCGAGAAATATCATGTTGTGTTTTCTTGAACAAATGTTTGTTTCACTTTCGATAATCATGCTTATATTGAAATTCAGCTATATCCAAGGGTCACTTTAGAACTCATAAATAAGTAAAGAAACCCTTTGTCAGGGAGATGATTCATCGCCAACATAAGCTTGGATTAAATTTAGATAACACGTTTATACAAATAATGGAAAAGAAACATCTTGTTATATCATTATTTTTATTCCCACACAGTGGAAAGACTAAAAAACGTACGAAATAACACATACACACACACACACACACACACACGGAAACCATTACACACAGTATTTTTGAAAAAAATATTGCTTAATTGCACATTTTTTCACATTATTTTTAATTAGTCAACTAGATCTTTCAAACCAAAGATTTGTGATAAATGTTTCCTGAATTACTATATGTGTATATTGCATCTATAGCTTTTAACGTTTAGAATTATAACATAAGGGGTGTTGTAATTTTGTTCATTTTCTCGGGGATGTCAAGTTTGATGTATTGTCCAGATTCTTTATAGTAGGTGTCTGTGATTTGTTGGCGATAACTTTCAACAATAAACAAACAGCACACAGTCTACTGCTTTAAAATAATATATTAAAACAAGTCAAACGTATATACCAATGTTTGTTACACTGCTACTTATCACAGTTATATCCAGAGCTTTAAATAATTGTCTCTTTTTTCGTCAAAGTTCACATAGGCTGGTTCAGTTACTTTAGGACACAATTTGACAAGACTAATTATTCTTCCTGCACTATTATTACAATACAATACAGCTGTGATAATTTCACTTTAAAATCACCACTATAGCTGTTGGTTACTGCAGTTGTATCCAGAGCTTTAAATAATTGTCTATGTTTCGTCTAAGTCCACACAGGCTGGTTCAATCACTTTAGAACACAATTGACAAGACAAATTAGTATTTTCTACTTTGTGATTACAGTACAACCTGTGATAATTTCTCTTTAAAAAGTCGCCACTCTACGTTCTTTATCGCTTAACACACAATCACGAAATCAAGATCTATCTTTGGAACTACAATTGTGATGTGTATTTATACCCTTACAGAGGTCTAGGACGTTCTACGCACTAATAGATATTATGATGCAATAGTACTCAATTAAAACAACGAAAAAACTCATAAGGTTCTAGTAACATGATGGAATAATATGACAATCGCCATTTCACAACAACTGAACTACACAATGTATGATTCGTAAACAGGTACGTAAATAAGCTTGCGATAAATTGTCGCTTTTAGAAATAACTAAATTTAACACTCGTTCTATAACATTATCTGAATAATAACTCTCACATTTACTTAAACGAAAACAGTCGTGTATATCTATCTAACGGAAGGATATTTCTGCTACTTTTTACTAATAACGCAAGCTTGCGATGGTTTTATTGTCTTCATATTTTTCCATGTACACTGAATCCGAAAACGATATCCATTTTTCTCCATCATGTAGAGATTTTTCACAAAACGTCATGATGCAACGCATAAAAGGAAGACCACAACACGTAGTTTTGAGACTAAAAGACGTAGATTTCACCCAAAAAAATCAGGATGAATGAGGATGCATATTTGTTTGACATCAGTGTTCTTCCCCTTTCTTCTCTTTGTATTTTTGTTAACAAACA
>NW_013665770.1:112096-116249 GCF_000517525.1 Limulus polyphemus
ATATATTATTCATACCTTCGGTTTATAGGACGCAAGCAGATTTTGATATCAAATTTTTAGGGGTAAAAAGTGCGTCTTATACACTGAAAAATACGGCAATATACCAAACGTATTGCTCTAATAGGATTTTTTAACACGAAGTACTGATCTATAAGAGTGATATATATTTTTGTGTTTATGTCTCATTATTTTCAGGCTGAGAATGAGATGTTGCAATATTAATAACAAGTGTCACGTGAATACATATATATATATATACTTGTTTCACTCATAGACGCTTTTCAGATCACGAAATAATATGCTTAGCAAAAACGCAAAAATTAGCAGATCTAATCTTCAGTTTTTACCGAATTCATTACTGCCATTGTCTTGTCTGGATACAGCTGCTACTATGACCTTGTATTTTTTTAATCACATGAATACCAGTTATTTAAAAACTTCGCGTCTTCGTGTCAGGAACGAGTTTTATTTACTTATCACGTGATTTTTAATAAATCTTCGTTAACTTGACTTTAAGAAAATACAAGAAATAATTTTTCTTTTCAATAACGACAAAAAAAAAAGCTAAAATTCACTATCTCGTTCAGTATCATAGAAATCAATAAAGCTGTTGTAATTCCTTTCCTAAACATCCATGAATTTTTCAGTTTTAGGGTAAGAGAACAATGCGCGTGTCTTGGGCAATTATTGAGGCATATTCAAGGCTCGAAGTTACTTTAAGTTTGGATTACTTGCTCTTATTATATAACATGTAGGACAGTTATCATATTCAGAGTTGTTGCAGAGAAAAGCCAATTTCTTTTACTTTAATTTTTTGTAATAATTAATAAAACGCAATATTTCAGCTAGTGTACAGAATTTTATAAATTGAGATTGAGGGAAAAAAATTACAGAACGACCTCTTAGGCGAGGCACATTCTTAGCAAATTACTCTCGGGCCCCAAGATTAGAAGAGGGTTCAAAATGGATGCTGACTAATAATCATATCCTTGAGTGACGATATGATTCAAGACGTGAGACTAGCCCATCCACTTACATTAAAAATATTAAGGGAAATTGGTGTAGAATTATCACAAAATTGCCAAAAAATCAAATTAATAACAATTTGTTATGTTTCCAGTAGATAAGGTATAGATTTAATGGAAATAACTGATATGCAAGTAAGAACAAAATATGTTTGTATTTAATAAAGTCATAACAATCAACATTTTGCAGCTTCACTGTATGATTTTTTTTATATTACAATGTGATTTTGAAATGCGGGAATTGGTTTAAAATTTTGTAGTGTTGAGTTGATAATATTTTTTAGAAAATATGATATAGTGGTTTCATTTAAGAATCCGTGCCAGGTTTGGCGAGTTTCTCAAGGGATCAGGATAAACTGGCAGGAGAGTACCTATATTATAAACTGTTTAAATGTAATTTTATTGTTAAATCAGTAAACTTCTGAAATGAGTTTCTTGGTAACTAGATCTCATTTTACAAATCGTAAAATTGGTTTTGTTATTTAGAATTAAGTCCGATGCAAACCAGTTTAACTTTAACAGCACTGCACAACCCACAGAGATGAACAGATTACAACACCTATCTGAGCGTTCGACAGAGCAGGTTTATGCTGTATAGTTGACTGTATTAATCTAAATTCTTATTAACCCAATTTCTCAAGTAAACTCTTGCAATTATTTTTTTTTTATCTATCAGAATAAAATTAGAAAAAAAGTGGTATAAAATAAATGTTTGAAAACTTTTCACTGATTTTCAGCTATTGTTGCTGTTTTTTAGCGCAAAGCTACGCAATGGGTTATCTGCACTCTACCCACAGCAGGGAATTGAACCCGGAATTGTAGCGTTGTCTCATCAGGGAACTGCTGATTTAAGAAAATTTTATTTGTGAAATGCATTTTTAAACGCAGAAATTACAGAATAACCTCTTAAAAAAACAGAATCTCGGGCCACCTTATGAAGACATAATCAAAAAATACACATCAATTAATAACTGTATTCTTAGTGACGAATTGACTCTAAGACGTGAGACTAGACCATCCACGTGCATTAACAATGCTCATAGAAATTGGTGCGAAGTTATGTGAAAGAATTGCGAGATTTGTTTATTCAACTTAAACAAGAGAGAATCCTCAATAGCCACGGCTGTAATTAGATCTCAAATCAGTCAAGAGATGGAGCTATGAGCTAAAAGTTTGTACATGAAGAGAATCTCAGAGCCATTCTATGAGCCGTTATGCCGCGGCTAAAAAGAAAAATCAGAGACAAATTATTAACAAATTTGTTATGTTACAAGTAGATAATGCATTTATTTCTTAGACATAAGCTATTCACATGTAAAAACTTATCATGTTTGTATTTGATATTGATAACAGCTGAGAATTACATTTTCAAGAAACTATACCTATACTCAGTAAAACAGGGTCAATGATGGTGTATAGTTCTATGTACTTTTAAGTGTGAAAGTCAGCCTGATATATAATTGTTTACTTATTAACGTGCTAGTCCATTTTCTAAAGTAAAAGGGAATTTCATAGTATAAGAGGAGGCTAGAAGAACTTTATATTCACAATATTTACTTCGTAATGAAATATAATAAAGATTCTGTCAGAATTTAAAATATATGTTCTTCTTTTACCAACTGTCAAAATAAAAAGGCTTTTAGTTTTATTTCTTAATAGTATAAATATATATTATGTTGTTGTTGGGCTTAGGATTCTTCTACAGTAGATGTCTGTGACTTGTTAGCGATAAATTTAACGATAAATAAAAAGCACGCTCTTCACTTGTTTTTAAAATAAGATATATATATGTTCGGAACAAGTTAAATGTATGTACAACAAATTCTTCAACACTATAGACATTATAGGCATATCATAAACATTATATATGTGATATCTCTTCTTCTTGTCAAAAGTCCACTTAGGCCTATTAATTTGCTTTAGAATTTCAGTTGACAAGCCTAACTACTCTATTACTGTCGCACTAGTACTATGTGTGATTCACTTATAATTGTGGCGCGAGTTACCGTAATCGTTTGGTCTTTTGTCTAAAGAAGATCCTCTTTTCCTTTTGTCAAAGTGCACTAAGGCTGATTCAATTACTTTAGAACCACGCTTTGAAGGAATAAATTATTTTTCTTATCTCCGTTTCTACTGTTAGTCTTACAACATATTAAACGTTAGGCCTATGTCAGTCGTTAGGCCTATCACTTCTACGGTAGTAAACTTCACGCTGAACGTTTCCTTTTGTAACTTTAGTTTCTTCTGCTATTATCTGTCTGCTGTTTCCACTCGTCTCACGCTACTTATATATTTATCACCTAATCGTATTTCCACCTTCTATATTGTCGATGTAAATGTATTGTATGGACGATTAATAGTGTCCATATCAATGAATTATTAACAAAATCTCCCACAATAGTCTGCCCTTAATTTTTATTATAACAGAAACTAAACAATAATAAAATATTTACTCATAAAAACAAATCAGTCAATAACATCTAAACTAAAGTCTTTTATATTATGACAGGTTCGTGATGAGATGTGAACTACACTATTGGTGTGCATCAGAACCAATGACATTATTAGAAGTTGGGGTGGAATTGTTTTCATAAATTATTTAACAGTATGTACATAAATAATCTATGACAGTACAAGTTTGTGTTCCTTGCACTGTAAGAAACGCAATTTTATATATATTAAGATAATTTAGTTTTCACCAAATTAATTGATTTGTTTTAAATATCGAGTCCCCCCCCCCTCTGTGGCTCAAAAGTAAACTTAATGCCTTATAACTCAAATGTGATTCGATATTCTTTGAAACGTTTATACACATTATTATACATTAATTATACCGTGAGTATTAACGCCCTCTGCTAGAGGGAGAAGAATTGTGAAATTAATTTATTCTATCTACTCACAATTTGTCGATATCATATAATAAGAAATAATACGACAGCCTCGTTTGTATATACAACATTTATCCCACATATTTATATTATATTATGTTTTTCTCTTAATAATGGTTTCATGTCACCTTAATTAAGAAATATTAGGTCGTCAAAAATTAATGTCGCTTTTTTAAAATGAAAAAACCCGGACAACTTATATATCCAAAACAAAACATTTATTAAATGAAATAGTCTCCA
>NW_013665770.1:117139-118285 GCF_000517525.1 Limulus polyphemus
TGGAGACTATTTCATTTAATAAATGTTTTGTTTTGGATATATAAGTTGTCCGGGTTTTTTCATTTTAAAAAAGCGACATTAATTTTTGACGACCTAATAAATGTCGTAATTTGTGTACGAACGATTGTATTTTATTATTATTAATAACCATCAGGATTACACTTAAAACACTGTTGTTGTTTCTAGAAAATTAGTCCAAGCCTAATCTATAGCTATAGTTCTTTAACCATTTAAATAATAAAGTACTGATATAGAGGAGTTTTAATTTTAACCTGAAAAAAAAATCACAGTGCTATCTATTTAGATAGTATTAGCCGATCCTAACCTAATAACATTAAATCAAACTTATTGGGTCCAATTCTAGCATACATTAAGTATTTTAGAAATCTCCGATCACTTAGAAGGAGGCAGAGTTTTGTGTTTGTACTGTATTGTTAATTTCTATAGCAACCCAAAAGTGTATAATCAGGCTCAATGGAATCATAGTCTTCTATAAGTTCTATATTATTATATATTTTTCATTACCGTGACTTTCATATTTTTTGAGAACATGACTAGTCTGGATTTTTTTCTGCATTTTAGCTACAACATTTGAAAGAAAATTGGTCAATTGTGCTAGAAAATATATCTACTTCTGTGTTTTATATGTAAATGATAAAACATCTTCTTACATGGAATATTTCCCTTTATCTATAAAATGGAGATAAATCTCGATATTAACAACCGTAATGATTAATCGACAGTTAGGATCACGCAGAATTTGTTTTTATGTCACTTGAAACTTTGCAAGAAAAAATCATGTCTAACACGTGCATATAATCAATAAGCTATAGACAATGAAGTTATTTTTCGGATTCGGATTGCGCCTGAATTAAAGATCTGTTATGACAGAGTTTCTATTTATAACATTATATTGTATCCATACATGTTGCATTAACTTTCTAGGGATGTTAAATATACGAAATCCCTAAAACTTTGAAACATTAACAGTTTTCATTTTCTGTTTTTCTGATATACACGTAAACCTACAGGACAACTCTGTGCTTAAATTCACCCACGAAATAGCCACTGACAAAACCATCAATTTTCTGGATGTACATATCGACGCCAACAACAGCACATACGCCACATCTGTCCATCAAAAAC
>NW_013665770.1:119074-130241 GCF_000517525.1 Limulus polyphemus
GAATTCTAAGAAGAAAGTAAACCTACAGACATCGGTCTTGTTTAACAAAATCTGCCTACAAGTAAACCAAGAATGAAACATTTCTAAATTGTTGGCATATAAGATTTGCAAAATCAGTTCGTAAAATTAGTTATTTGATGCTTTGAACACTACAAAATAAATTTGTCCAGCTTGGCATAATTCTTGTGTCTGCGATAATTTTTTTTTCAATTTAAGGCATTGAAGAAAGTAAGAAAATTGCAAATGAATTCAAACAACGCAGGAAAAGATGAAGGCAAACTATGCACTGAGATTATTTCAGAGATTCATACATAAGTGGTTCAACTGCTTAGAATTTAAATTGTGCCAATTCTTTATTTCATCAGCCCGTCAGAAGACAAAGCATAGCACGAATATGAAGTTAGTGTTTGCGCATGCGAAATTGAATTGTATTTTACAATATCTAGATGTTGAAATTTATACAAACAAACATATTCATATTATTTCACTTTAGAAGAACGTGAAAGTAAAAACGAAAATGTATACACGACTACATAATATTCAGAAGTTGAAGTTTTACTCTGCCGCGAAACTGAGGACTAAAGTATACAATTTGATTTCATTAAACTGAAGAGTGTTTCCAACACAATATAGTATATGAAACAAGCTTCAGGTGCCTCACCAGGAAGCTTGAGAGCTAATGCTAAAATTCGGGGTTCGATACATGCAATGGTCGCAGCTCAGAGAGTCCTTTGTGTAGCTCTACGCTTAAATACAAACAAACAATCATAGCAGTAAATCAAAATATTGAATAAGACATTATTAAAGCGCGTAGTTCCCTAACTGTTTCCATAAGAATTAAAATGTATGTCGTCTTTTATGTAGGTATGTGTTTAAATCAAACATACAAATACTATAATACATATTTAGCAACTTATTTTACATAGTATGTTAAACTTTGTTATTACCTTAAACTAATAGCAAACATTGATCATGAGTTTCCGAGTCTTTATTTTTTCGATTAAAAATAGCGAGTGTTGGATAAAGGTCTGATAAAATCAAATAAACAAACGTGAATGAGTGTCATTACCAATGCTCTTGCCTAAATTTTCGCCTTATATTTTTATCGTCTATGAAAACGGTTCGTTAAATGAAAATTTAAGTGGCTGGCTGTATAACAATATCTTCTCCACCAAGGCTAATGATCTTAAATTCTACAAGCAAACACCTAAAACACACCATAATGAAATTATATTAAAAACTAAGCAAGATTGTTTTACTTTTAATATTAACTATTTTTACTCTTTAAGTCAGTTTTTTAGTGATGTTCTTTTCCCTTCAAAACCCTGTAATATGACTTTTGAATAAACTGACGTTCAATAGAGGAGTTAATAGGTTCTGGGCGAAAGCTCTGATATTCTAATTTTCTCTTTACCGCTTCGGGATTCTATTATTACATAGACTTTTTGCAAATAGAAATGAGTAGAAGACTGTCCCGATAATGAGGTTTGTATGGAAAATCAAGCAAGGGAACGTTGAGTTATGAATTTATAATAAAACCTGAGCGCACGTGGTACGCTCCTTTAATTCTGAATAAGACATTTTTATGTTGACAACTTTTTAATATAGTCTGTAAAAGGTTGATTACACATATAGAATTAGAGCAGTAGTAAATGATTTGAATAAATTAAAATATGACCATTGCTGCTAGTTATATTGGTGTCAGTTAATAATATTGATTTATGTATATGTACTAGAAAATATCTCAAATCATTCGATATTTATGATATACACATATGTCATCAAAGCAATGATAAATCTGTTTGATTTGAATAAATTAAAATATGACCATTGCTGCTAGTTATATTGGTCATATTGGTGTCAGTTAATAATATTGATTTATGTTTATGTTCTAGAAAATTTCTCAAATCATTCGATATTTATGATATACACATATGTCATCAAAGCAACGATAAATCTGTTTGATTTGAATAAATTAAAATATAATTATTCCTATTGGTTAGAGAGTTATATTTTTAGGAGTAATTTCTTATGAAAATTCTTTAAGACATCAGTTTTGTAATAAGTACTGTATCATGGTTCTCAACTGTTTTTTGATTTGGAAACAATACACGATTCTTTATCTTGTTAAAGACTTGCGCTGAGTAGGTGAATACCAGTTTGTAAGTATCAGTTAATGATAAGTGTGTTGCCCGAGTTCTTCTCTAACTTTTATAAAACACTGGAACATTATTACTCACCAACTTTAATAAGAATATTCTTACTGGAAAGCGCGATCAAGAGTTGAACAACTTGTCGAGTGAGAAATCATTTTACGAAAAGCTAACCTAATACAATGCTGATAAGAGATTGTTTAGAATGATTTAGGCTGTAAAATAATTTGTTTTGAATAATTAACTTAATAATTAAGATATAACTTTAGAGATTAGTATGGAAGCTTTCTTAATGATCAAATGCAGAGGTTATATTAAAACGATCTTGTCGCCACGTCCGGTTATGCTCTATATAATGACCATGCATCCTGACAAATAGCCCTTTATCGTAGTTTACATTCCAAAAGACTCTGTCTTAAAGCTGTTATGTTTGAAATACACCTATCATCCTTATTGCGTTCAGTAAGCCATTTAGCATACCAGGACGTTGGTTCCCCAGAACTCGTTCCAACAGGATGATTGCATAGAAATCCGTAGGAGATGCGTCAGGTGACTCGACCGGTATGAATTCCTAAAGAATAGCAGGAATATCTCCATTTGTTTGATGTATGCGATGATTGAACAGCTATTTAAGTGGAAACAACTTGTGACTTGTGTCACTTTTCCAGATGAAGACCCTTCTTGTTGATTATTGTAAGTGGAAACAACTTGTGACTTGTGTCACTTTTCCAGATGAAGACCCTTCTTGTGGATTATTGTTAACTTTAGTCTGTTTCACTTGGTGAATAATTGTTTAGAATGTAAACCTTAATCATACCTTTGATTTTATTTTAACTTAGAATGAACTTTTGTTGTTTTTCGTTGAAGCATTTTCTCGCCAAGCAATAAAATATAATATATATATATGTAAATGTTTGTATCAACTCAAATCTCTTGTGCATGTCCAGCATTTCTTAAATTTAGAGCATCGAATTAAAATCAGATTCGATGAACGAAAATACATTTCTACGATATTGAAACTTCTAAATGTTGGCAAAAAGCAACAAAAATAGTAACGCAAAGAAACGGGCGACGTTTCTAAATATACGTACAGAGTAGTTTGAAAGACTCGCAAGCTAGTTAAATAACCACCCATCTTACCAAGCTCAAGGAACATTTGGTATACCTATTTAGTTTTTCATGTGTTCCAGATCTAGTTTCATTCTCAATTCAATTTACTGGAACAATTTATTTATCGAAATTTTAATTTTTAGGTGGACAGTTTGGTTTGTTTATTGTCTTATGTTAAAAAAGAAAGAAAAAATGTTCACACAAAGTGACAGCAGCAATTTAACCAGTTCAATTCTTAGATTTTTAGCAACAAACACTGGTTGTTAGTAACAAAACGAAGAGTTCAATTTCAGAATATCACAGTAAAAATAAAAAAGTACTTTATTTATGCAAAATCATTTCATCTTCAGCCGAATATGAATATTTGTTTAGGAATAAACCTAAAATGAAGAATTTCTGGACATTTTTTTTTCACATTGTTCTACTTTAATATCCTTTCTTTTTGAATCATGATACCTTTGAAACAAATATTAGATGCCACCTATTAGATAATGACGCCCATTCTTCGTTGCTTGATTTCTATAATTAGCAATACAATTTCAAGAAATAAGTATTATTATGGTGGACAAAACTTAACGATGTATTTTCAATCTTCAGCAGTTTTTTGGCCAGAAAGGCTTTTAACCATATTTATGGGGGGTTTTGAAGATAATTTCTGTTATCCTTCTTGCTCAGACTCTTAGTATGTTTATGTGCTTTGGAGCAAAGCCACAATGTGCTATCTGTTGTATCCACCACAGGGAATCGAGTCCCGGATTTTAGTGTTGTCAGTTCGTAGACTTACTGCTGTCCTACCGAGGGGACTTTTGACCATACATAAATTTTGATAAATCAGTTTCCATTTATGAATCACAAGGGGGCGATAGATTAATTACTTATATTGGAAACTAGTAGGGTATAATATGTATACAACTTTTTATAAATCACTGATTGTGGAAAAACAAAATAAAAATATTGAAATAACAGTTTAACAGAATTATACAACTTTCACCAGACTAAAGTTAAACAAGAACAGCTTGCGATAAAGCATGTGATATTAGATTTAATGCTATTATAAACTTAGAGCAATGGACTAATTACACCCCCTCCTCATTTTGGTGCACATATAATTCGTTGAGGGAGCGTACTTTATTTTTATGTGCTCTTTTATTCATACATTTTTTCTTTTCATGGTAAAGCCGTTTATTGAATTATTCATAAAGTTGAAAATAACTTTACTCGGGTTGTAACATTATTTTACTCAATATCCAACCTATTGGGATACTTCACTGATTATTATGTCAATCCTAAAATTTAAAAACAAAAATCATACACTAACCATTTGTGTAGTTACATTGTACAGAGTCTATAATGTTTTGAACATATTTATTAGCGCTTTCTTATGTCTTCAGTATTATACTATGGGACTGCTGCGAAAATATATAAAAACGACGAAATTAGCTTAAGTGAGATTTCGATAAAGTTACCATAACACCCTTTGGGTACTAAGCCTATCTTTTTATTTATTACATACATGTGACTTTCTGCTTTTTAAGCGTCCAATCAATTTTTATTTATTCAAAATTGGTCCGCCTTCTTTAACATGGGTATCGCTATCTGCATGTTCAAGTCGTGTCCTGTCTACTAAAACATATAATTTGAGTAATCGTGAACTAAATTACTAAATACGTCTAACTGTTTGTTGTCTACTAATTTATTTGAACGAGAGTAGACATTACTGAGGTTGTTTTAAAGTGTATATCTTGCGCTTCGAAATTGAACTGAGACTCACAACGTTAACATGTGTTTTTCAATGGATTTTGTCTGAAGGTATTGTTATTTAAGATGTAATAAAAGACATTAGATATTTAGGTACGTATTTTAACAAATCAAAGAGATATTTGTTTTAAGTTTTGAAATATTTTATTAACCTTTATTGCTGCACATTTGGATAAAATCTGCAATATAAAACGTCTCTCACAATAAAACATACGATTATCTGCACATTAACGTAAGTTAAAGTTTTTTCCTACTTAAAAGTAACTGTCTTTAAAGAACCAATCGTTATATAACAATTAGTTTTAGGAATGATAAACGAAACAATGCTTAAAAAAACATCAACAAAAAAAAACATATTTATTTGTCTTTGTATTAGATTACATAGTTTTCAAAGCATAGTTCTGTCAAATGAAAAATGTTTAATTTTAAATCTTTATCAGATGTTTATTGATATTTTACTTATTATACTTAACGTGATTAATATTAACATATCTTGATATGTTTGCATCTTAAATCTGAACCACATTTATCATTCAGAACAGTCTCAACACAATTGTGTAACGTAGTTCAAAGCTCCTGCTAAGACATTATCATAAGTCTGTGGAATTAATATAAAAAATCAAAGTGTCGATTAGAATTCATAAAAAAATATAAGATGACAAAGGACTACAATGCATTTTTTATCTTTTCATTATCAAAACGCGGTTTTTTTTTTGCGTGATGCATTTTGGATTCTAGTTTCGATCGTGCATGTCTCAGTATACTTTTTATCATTGGCTATTCTTTCTTAAGTGACTATTTGTTACAGGTGGTTATAAGCTGCTTATGTTTTAAACATCTTTCAATCTAAAAAACTAGTCTCAGTGGTTTAGGCATTACGTTACATAATAAGACTGAAAATAATCCTAATCTCAGTAATATTTATTGGCCCATAACAGACTTCCAGTAAAAAGACAAATAGAGCATAATATACTTTAAATACATTTTATTGATTATAGTGGAAATGAGAGGTAAGATGGCCAGTCATCTTTGGTAAAACGACCAAATCTGTATATCATCAGCTATGACGTTTTGCTGTATAGAGTGAATTATACGTAACTATTGTTCACGAGACTCTGTATATGAAGACGCTGGTGGACTGGAACATGTGTGAATGATGAAAGGGCGACTTATTATTTTTTGTTTTGTTTTTGAACAACTTTGATTTAAGGTAAGCATTTTAAACTTTTTGTAGTGACAAAATAAAAATTCTGGGAATTTCACTTTGTTGATTTCAAATAAAATGAATTATAGGCAACCGAATATGCCGTCTATTTCGCCATAGGCTTCGGTCACAATGCACGTCATTGCCCCGCACAATTATCTACGTTCTTTTGCGATACCATCTAAAATAATGCGTAACTCACGAATGGTGCACGGCTTTCCTGATCCCTTCAGGAAGCATTTATATCATAATTTAAGTGATTTGAAAAGCAGTTGCAAAATTCAGCATTTATTTCAAACTGCGGTTGCTTTAAGTTAGATCGGGGCCAATTTATCTCATCTTGGGAGTCTGTTCTATTTTGTTTGTTCGTAATTACGCACAAAGCTGCATAATGGGCTATCTATGCTCTGCCCACCACGGGTATCAAAACGCGGTCTTTAGCGTTGCAAGACCGCAGACATACCGCTGTGCTATTGGGAGGTCTGTTCTATCTAACCTTATAAGTAAAATGGCCTCTAACTACAAGTAATACATTTTTCAATATTTATAGGTCTACAACCAATCTTTGTTTTAAATAGAAATTATTTTTATAATAAGACAAGGCTCACTTTAAAATATTTTGCATTTTCATAACTTTCATATGAATTCGTAAAAACCATAATCAATAGTTAAGGTGGCCGTTTTACCCCTCCTTCCCCTACACCGCTCCCAACAAGGCCCTTCACTTAGCATTATAGTTCTTCACGTAGATCATATTATGACGTATCATAACACCTATTACTTATTAAAGGAATATATTTCTCTAGCCTAGGTGCCGTATATCTTATAGGGTAACCCCTGGCTACTTTAAATTTTTTGTAAATTTTTTTAAATGGTACTGGAGTAATAATTCCAATACCAAAAATGAAAACAATGAATAAATAATCTTTGTGGTAACGTAATGTAAAAAAGACTAAAGATGTTTACAGCAATTGGCATTATTAAAGCAACAACTTAGGTTCAGACTTGACCTAATGGTTAGTTAGCGTATTGAAGTTTGTATCAAAGGGTCTATGGCTAATGATGAATAACATGCTTCGCATTTTCAGTTGTGGGAACGTTATAAAAGTGACTATATTTTAAGAATCAAACAAAGTCCTTGTGGCAGGACGTGCTGCTATTAGGCTGCGTTCCCTCTGGTCAATTGTTTAAAATTAAGGATGGCTATACCTGAATCCAGGTGGTCTCTGAACTAGCCGTTTAGTTCACGTGCGCTTAAAACGCACTTCGGGTTAAAATTCCAATTCCACAACGGTAGTTAAGCTAATTTCATTTCAGCTGACGCTGCGTATTAAAAATACGAGGATCTACTATTAAATCCTTGTTCACTCAAGTATAATGTATATACAATGGATCTGTCTTGCGGGTAAGGCTGAGATGTAATTTTGATTTTTTTTTCACGATATATAAATACCGTCTCTTCTCGGACTTGAGCCCGAGACTCCTTTTACGCCAGATGAGTGCTCTACTAAATGAACTAAAGCGCTTCCTATAAGGCACTCCTTTAACACTTAAACTATTACACTCTCATGCATATAGCTTCTTTGATATTCGTGTTTCCGCCATCATTAGGCTTGTCAACGTTCTTAAGCATAGAATCTATAAAAAAACAAAAACAAATATCATTCCCTTGGCTTCTATTCTGTCATGCCGATTTTTCTTTATGTAAAATAATTTTTTATGTCATAATACAATTCAGTGATCTTCTGTTTGTCACAAGGCTTCGTTTTGTTAGTGAAGGACCAGAAGTTTAAAAATTCCAAGAGAAATGACATTAATCGCATGTTTTGCTTTCTTATTCACTTCTTTATAGGTGGTTAGTTTCGAATTACACGAGGATTTAGCTTTCATTTCACAATAAATCGGTTTCGTACAATATTTACAGTGCTAACCTCCATTCACAGGACACTTATACACGAAAATTATATAGAGTAGTATAGCAGAAGCCACGAGATTTCATTTACTATTACACCGTTAACGATTCAATGAGTGTTTGTGGCTTTATGCTTATACAGATCTTTATACTATAGATTTAAAACTCCTTGTAACTATATACAGATCATTATACTATAGATTTAAAACTCCTTGTAACTATATACAGATCATTATACTATAGATTTAAAACTCCTTGTAACTATATTATAGAATAAATATATTTTTATCCAAACTTCGAAGCACATAGTTAATCTTGCAAAGGAACCAAATGTTTTCACATTTGTCACCTTATATACTTGCGTTAACTAATATGGTTAAGTTCGCTAAGTTTAAAGGCAAAGTTGATAATATATTTAAATATATAAATTCAAATTTTTCACATATATATATTAAACAGAGGAGTTTATATTTGTTTCTTGTTAAGCACGAAACTACACAATGAGCTATCTGTGCTCTGACCACTGTGGGTATCGAAAACAGATTCTGAGCGTTATAAGTCCTCACCCTTACTGCTTGTCACTGGGGGGAGGGGTAGAGTAGTTTATGTACAAACTGTTAAAAATAATTATTAAATAATCGTTATCATACGGAAATAGATACATAAAACATAATTTTACTAGACAGCAAAGGGAAAAAATATATATATTTATTTAACAGATACATCAAATAAAAAAAAATATTACATCAAAAATATCACCGATTTTATAAAACATTGTTCGAAACTTATTGATCTAATTTTACTCTCCCTTAGAAATCCGCCTTTACAGCCTGTAAGTAGAATTCCTGATTTTGTATTGCTGCCCAATTTTTTGGAAACTTTAGAGGGCGTTTATTTAGAATCTGAGACTTATTGAAAAATAAAATATTGTAATATACAAGTATTTAAGTTATATATAAATCATTCTTTCATGTGCTTAGTAAAGATGTTTATTTCGAAGAAAAAGAAAATATTTTCGCTAATAATTATTCCAGTCTCATATTGGACTCTTCGCTAAGCTAGTATAGAAAGTAGCAAACGAAAACAATGTCATGCGAGTCGTCATATACGCTGACTTTAACAGAGCCCACAAAGTGACAATATCTAAACGCTATACAGTAATACGCTGACTTTAACAAGAGCCCACAAAGTGACAATATCTAAACGCTATACAGTAATACGCTGACTTTAACAGAGCCCACAAAGTGACAATATCTAAACGCTATACGGTAATACGCTGAGTTTAACAGAGACCACAAAGTGACAATATCTAAACGCTATACAGTAATACGCTAAATTTAACAGAGCCCACAAAGTGACAATATCTAAACGCTATATGGTAATACGCTGAGTTTAACAGAGCCCACAAAGTGACAGTATTTAAAGGTTATACAGTAATACGCTGATTTTAACAGAGCCCACAAAGTGACAGTATCTAAAGGTTATACAGAAATACGCTGTCTTTAACAGAGCCCACAAAGTGACAATATCTAAAGGTTATACAGTAATACGCTGACTTTAACAAGAGCCCACAAAGTGACAATATCTAAACGCTATATGGTAATACGCTGAGTTTAACAGAGACCACAAAGTGACAATATCTAAACGCTATACAGTTATACGCTGACTTTAACAGAGCCCACAAAATGACAATATCTAAAGGTTATACAGCAATACCCTGTCTTTAACAGAGCCCACAAAGTGACAATATCTAAAGGTTATACAGCAATACGCTGTCTTTAACAGAGCCCACAAAGTGACAATATCTAAAGGTTATACGGTAATACGCTGTCTTTAACAGAGCCCATAAAGTGACAATATCTAAAGGTTATACAGCAATACCCTGTCTTTACAGATATCGAAATTTCTCATTTATATCAACAATATAATTATGTTTCGAATTATAGCTTTACACTAACTGAATTAACACTTTTCCTGAAATTCCACGACTGATCTAAATTAATTTAGTATTATTTTCGCGTTACAATATACTCCAGGTTAAACTAAAGTACGTTTTCTTTAGCAATACATATAAAATGACACATAAAGCCGAAATTTTCAACACATCGTGAATTAGTGAAAAGCCACAGTAAATGTTGTCTTCTGAGACTGAAGAGGATGCACGAACGTGTCGAAACTAGTTTCTCTAATATCATCAGACTTCTGGCAGTTTGTTCAGTTTACTGTGGTTTTTCACTAATTGCTATACACGATATTGTGCTCTCTTATTGTTACATTGTCCTAAATCAATATAAATCACATATTAAATACATTTAAAAATGTAATATGCAACTGTAAGTTATTTACTTAAGAGTACATATAATAGATTGTTTGTTGCTTATCGCTTATAGAATCACTTAAGAATAAAAGACTGAAGGTTTCGTCTCAAAATAGTACTGTAAATGAACGTTGTATGTATGTTAACTGAGACAATTGTTTAGATATTTATATCAAGTGAAGAAAAAAAGAATATATATAAACTGATTGTTTTGAGTTCATTATCATGGATATTTGTATTGGAAATTTATATGAAACAACATGTGTATAAACATTACAAGGTTCTGAAGGTCGACGACTATGTGGCTCTCCACTGTTCTTTATTCCTTGCTACCTACATCAAATTTCCCAATACAAACTTGTAATCTCTAACCAGTTTTCTAATGTCAACGAGCTAAAGGAGTTTCTGCCTGCCTTTTGCTCTTTTTTCCTTCGACTTTATCCATCAGAATTTTTGCTAATCTCCCATAAAAATTTTTGTTTGCTACAAAGCTCAAATGGGCTATCTGAGGTGTGCCTACCACGGGTATTGAAACCCGATATTTAACCTTATAACCCCACAGACTTACCTGAGAGGAGTCTCTAAAATATAATTATATGCGAAAAGTAACGCATCTTCCATTTCGTACATATATTCAGCAGTACTGGAGAATAATTAGTCTACCAAAGACACGCAATATTAATATATACACCTGGAAAAAAGTTAAGCACCCC
>NW_013665770.1:131197-195806 GCF_000517525.1 Limulus polyphemus
GGGAAAAAAACGCGCCTGATTTAAATGTCACACCTGAACGCTCACATCCTTTTAATTATGATTGAAATTATGAACATTGCTCAACATCATGAAAATTAAACCTTATTTTCAATAAGCAATTCTGAAAAATATTTGGGGGTGCTTAACTTTTTTCCAGGTGTATATATATACACCTAACAAACCTTGATATATAGAATACAAACTATAAACACGTGATTCTACATCAGATACTGCTAGAAACTTCTGTATTACTAAAATGAAAGAATGAACAGACGTAATTAGAAGGTTCGCGAGTATAGGAAGGATTTGTTAAGACAAATACATAAAAGAATAGGTGCCGAAACTAAGTATACAGAATACATTTGTATGCGAGACAAATTCAGCCTTTCATATGTGATTATTTTTTAATTGTACCCCTTTATTTAACTTGCTGCAACAAATAAAAGTACCTGCAGGTTTGTTTGAAGTTAAGCACAAAGCTACACAATGGGCTATCTGTGCTGTGCCTACCACGGGTATCGAAACCCGGTTTCTAGCATTGTAAGTCCGCAAACATACCGCTGTGCCACTGGGGGCGAAAAGTACCTACAAGAAAAAGGAGTGAAATTCATTATATCAATTCCACACAACCTGACGTATGTTTGATTTTTATTTTTATAAACTGCAGAAAAGAATAACTATATTACGATGTCAAGATATTACGATTAAAAACACAATAAATATTCCTATTATATTTTCTGAAATACAAACACACAAAGCGTAGCGTTAAATAAGTTTTTCGAATTAGGCTGTTACATATTCTTAGCTTGTTCTTTTCAAGGTGTGCCCATGGAATTTAGAGCATAAAAACTGTCGGGTTTAAGGCACTGTTAATTTCTAGTAAAGTTTTCCATTTTAATGAAATACGTACAAAAAAGTCAAGGTTTATTACGATATTGTCGTGAAATAGATAAAAACCTTTTCGCTTTAAAAAAATTTTCTTTTACCTTTTTATATCAGAAGTGATTGTTTCTTTTCTTGGATTTTGTGCAAAGTTACACGAGGGTCATTTGCGCCAATTTTGAAGGGATAGACAAGAGCGAAGGTAACTAACTAGTCATCACCACGAGTTGTCAACTCTCAGGTTACACAAGCAGAGCAAAAATTAGAGTTTGACTGTCACCCTTATAATGCATCTACGGTCCCAAAGTGCGGACCATTATTTCTTTCGTGGTAATGAGACAGAACTCATGGAACTTCAGCTCTACAGCCCGGCACGCTAGACATTAGGTCACAATTTGCTCATAAAAGATTGTCATGATAATGGGTACGTTTGAACAAACCAGTTATTTTGTATGGAAGCTGAGCGTGGCCTAATGATTCCCGTGTTCGGACTTGAAGTCCGTAAAATTCATCGTTCACGACCCGTTGTCACAAAAGTGTGCTCCGCATTTCGAGGCCATGGGTGCACTATAAGAGTGACAGTAAAATTTTACTATCAGACTGGCCCAAAATTGGACGATGAATGCTGATGGCCAGTTGCCTTTTCTCTAGTTCATCAGCAAATGCACCCGGCATGGCCAGGTGGTTAGGGCGCTCGACTCGCAACCTGAGGGTCGCGGGTTCGAATCTCCGTCACACCAAACATATTCGCTCTTTCAACCGTGGGGGCGTTATAATGGGACGGTCAATCCCACTATTCGTTGGTAAAAGAGTAGCCCAAGAGTTGGCGGTGGGTGGTGATGACTAGCTGCCTTCCCTCTAGTCTTACACTGCTAAATTAGGGACGGCTAGCGCAGATAGCCCTCGTGTACCTTTGCTCGAAATTCAAAAACAAACAAACAAACAAATCATCAGTAAAAATTAATAACGACTATGAGCAGATAGGTTTTTCTTTATCTTTGCACGAAATTCTGAAACAAACTTTTGTATGTCTTACTGCTTTTTTTATTCATTATAAAATGTAACTATTGTTCATTTATTGTAGGAAGGCTTTTGGTATGTTCAGCTACAAAACTATCACTAGAATGTATTAAGAAAAAACTGTTGAGCATGATGAACAAATATATAAGTAGTTTTGAAAAAAAGTTGGAAATATTTTATAATAACTATACCCCGTTGATTCAGTGGTAAGTTTGCGGACTTAGATCGCTAAAATCCGAGGCGCGATTCCCCGCGGTGGACAGAGCACACATAGCCCATTGTGTATCTATGCGCTAAAAGAACAACTTATAGAAATTATATAAAGCAGAAATTTCTAATATTCATATTTGGAAAATAAATTTGAGCAAGGGTGTTGATAGCAAATTTGTAAGTGCAAATTCATTTTATCCATTTAGTTATATCAAATTTACTTCAACAGAAAAAAAAAAAACGTAGGAAATTACATTTACTTTTGGTAATATTTTGTTATAAAATGCTACAAATTCCTGATTAAAAATAAATGCATTAAATTGAAAGCATCAAGATTAATTTTTCAAAGAACCAAATAAATGGGCGTATCTATTGGCTAATTAGAGAGTTACGAAGTAGACCTGTAAATTTGTCATAATTTAATTTTTATCTTTTAAAATAATACGCTTTTATATAACTAACACATGTGTGGGCTATTTTCGAAATTATTTGTCAGAAAATTAAAGGAAAATGTTCGTTTATAACCTTGTTATTCTAATGCTTTTGACAGGATAACAATTCATTTTTATTAATTTTTTCTTGTAAATACTTCCTGTACACTTAAGATGAGATTCCCTTATATGTAATTAGCGAAAATTACTTTATAATAAAATCATCCCTAGCACTTGTCCTTGTGAGTTTAACCTTTAACTCATCTCTGCAATACGTTAATTGTGTATGTTTGTGTTGTCAGACAAACATAGACACATACAGAATGAGTAACATCATGAGGAAACTAACCTAGTTAGGTCGAAGGGTAATAACAGTTCTAGTAACAGAGAACTTTCTCACATCATACGCCGAAAGCACAATAAAAATAAGAAAACTAACATTGCCAGCAGATGGCGCTAGGAAAGCATATTTCTATTGCATTTTCTGTCGAGCAATTCCTGTGTCAGAATGCGTTGTTACGACCCCTCTCTCATCCCTTTCTCAAAGATCTCTTGCGTGATACGCTACAGGTAAGGCCAGTTCTGGTCATGACGAACATATAATTTCACCTACTGTTGGGGCATGCACAATTAAAGACTGAGCGGTTGTTGGTCACGAATACGTCTTCCAAACGGGGTCTTTGACTTATTATTATTATTGAAAGCTGCGATACGTAAAGCAGTGACTTGGTTAACTTTCACTGGTTACGGTCACCATATTTGTGGTTTACGGTGGCTTGTCTAAGGTTACTTCTGCCGTGAGGAGATGAATAGATTATCCACGCGATTTTCAATAATTAAACACAATAGTTTCGACATGGAAATAACTAGTTGTGAAACACTGAAGAAAGCCAAACTGAAGAGAAACAAATGGTCTGGCACTGAAGGGGAGGAGAGAGGAGAAAAACTGAATATAGTCATTAGATATTCCTTTAAGTCCAATTATATAATCTCCGAGTAATGCGCGGACAGTGTGCATGCTAATGTATCTGTATTTTGTGTAATAATTACTATTTGTCTATCGTATCAGCGTTGACAAAGAAAGTGTGATAAAAAAGTAGAGAATAAAATATAAAGTAAATATCCCTCTTCCACGGACAAAAAAGATAAATACATATATATAAGCTACTGGTTGTTTAAACTTCAATAAGAATTCAATCCATTCATAAGTTGCGCTTATCACAACATTATGATAATCACATTAAATTAATTTTGTCTTTTATCTTATCAAACAGCTGTCTAAATAAAGCTCGAGGTCAAACTAATACAAACTAGAACAGTCGTCATATTACATATTTAAGTCCTACTCCACTACACGATCGGATTAAGCGTTAATCCGATTTAAACATTTCTAGGTAAGCTTCTGAAACTCTATACGATTTGCTGGAGGCTGCATTCTCATATAACAGTCAATAACAATCACATGTGTATCAGAGCGATTTCAGGTACGTTTTGAAGAGATTTAAGAAGTTTATCAGAGAGTGAAAGTTCCCCGTAGTGTGGCGGCATTTCTTTTTCTAATAAATAATGAAGTAAAAGTGTATTTCTTTTTGAAGGACTTGTTTTAATTCACTTCGCTTGGAAATGTTGTTTGATATTTCCAGCCTGGATCGATTCTGTGCTACACATGGACTAAATGGCCGGGTTAGCAAACCCAAGATTCAACTATAGTTGTTCTTAATTTAAAATCTGCTGACCAGAGGTAGAGCAACCAGTTAGCAAACCCTGCCGTCTACTCTTAACTAAATAGAGTAATCGTCTGCCATTGTCATGACACATCTACAGCTGAAACTGCACAGTAATATTAACGACAAAATCAGTGTCTCGAACTTTCAATCTTCAGCCAGGCATGCTAAGTGCAAGACCTCACCCAAACCTGCAGGTTATGATGTGCAATTGTAACGTTACGTTAATTGGAATTCACAACAATGTTAAATCAAAGTTACTTGTTTCTATTTTCAATGAAATTCCATCGTGAAAGTATCCCTGCTTGAATAGGAGAATATAATTTGATATAGATTTACTTTTATGTACTTGAAGTTCATAAAGTACGTAGAGAGTTTTGGTGCGTATGCGAAGTTAACTAAGCACAGAAAGATATACTCTTTTTTTTTGTACCACAAGGGAAGATGGTTAAATAAGCCTTCCCGCCCTGTAAAAACCAAAGTTCATTAGGTAATAAGTTTTAAAGTTTTTTTGGAAGTATATTATGGGTGAAGATTTACCATACATAATGGAAGATTCATATATGCCATATTAATGACTCTTAAATGAAGTGTTATAAGTTTAATACTTAAATCGAATGTACAAAACATCAGATTAAGACATTTGAAATCTGTCTCCAAAGGTGGCTATTAGTATAATGCATTTTTTGTATTTACTACTTAATTTGACTTCCGATGCGATAGAGTAAAGATTTTTGTTTGTTTGTTTTGGAATTTCGCGCAAAGCTACACGAGGGCTATCTGCGCTAGCCGTCCCTAATTTAGCAGTGTAAGACTAGAGGGAAGGCAGCTAGTCATCACCACCCACCGCCAACTCTTGGGCTACTCTTTTACCAACGAATAGTGGGATTGACCGTCACATTATAACGCCTCCACGCCTGAAAGGGCAAGTATGTTTGGTGGGATGCGGATTCGAACCCGAGACCCTCAGATTGTGAGTCGAGCGCCCTATCCACCTGGCCATGCCGGGCACCAGAGTAAAGATATCCTGTTTATATTAAAGCAATTATAAATTTGTTAATGGTATATACGTAATTTCTAAAACCATGATACAGACATATAAAAAAATAATGATTTCAACCAGGGGAAAATTACTTTATTTTTAACGTATACATTCTTTAATGATAGTGTTATCACAACATAACGTCATTTCGATGAAATGATATCTCATATTTATACATATTAACATAATGCAGTGCTTAAATAATGTGATTTTATTTTATCCAAAGTTTCTATATACTTTTAATGAATCTTTAAAAATGCTTTTTTAGGATTTAGAATTTTTTGTGCAGATGCAAAGAGCAGATTGAAAGAAATAAGAAATGTATTTTGAGAATATATTTCCCTAGCTTGTGTGATTACGTTATTTTAAAACAATTTTGAATATGTAATTCAACGTGTCGCGTGACAATCACACCCGATATACAGTCGCGGTGGAACTGCATGGAACTACATTTTGACATTGTTTTACATTTCATAGATAGTGTGATACGACCGAAAATTGATCGCTTTTGGGAAGAGTATACAACAGCTACTTCTGACGCAAAATATTCATAAAAATGTTTTCAGATAGGAGATTTCCTAGACAGGAATATCCTTTGTACTTAATGGTATTAAAAAAAACAAATTAATATGACGAATTTTGGGAACCGGTACCATCCAAAAAGAGGCCTGCAATAAGCCGTGCCCAAACGATGGTTAGCAAAGAGTGGCGTTTAGAAACAGGTGAGAATCCACAAGCACAAAGGCAATGGAAAAAGTTGTACATGTGTTCCAGACAACATTATCAAGTAGGATCTCCCCTCTGAGAAAACTACACAAGTCACGTGTACGCAAGTTTCTTCCACGACACACATGTTCAATCGTAGTAAAACTTAAGCAGCTGGAAAGGAAACAGGTATTCTTGCTGTTCCATACAAAAATATACTGGTAAAGTCGGTTGAAGTCTGAGAAACCGTCGTTCTCGTACAACTAGATGGATTATGGAAACCCTCATAGAACAGTGGTATGCTTTTGACATGAAAGCCTTATGACAGAGCTTTGTTTCAATGGAAACTATGCTGCAGTGTTATTGTTAGGATGAAAAGCCGTCAGGTATATCCTGACCGGACTGTAACGACGTGATGAGGTTCCAAAATCGTTTTAATAGAACGTATTGAACCTCTATAATGTTCCTGCTTAGTTTTAATTGGATCATAATGTTTCATATTAGTTTTTGCTTTACCTTTTGTTGTATGATGTTCAAGGTTATTGCAAGAACCCTGAAAAATAGAATACAAAGCATGTAAGCATGCACCAACGGTTAACATTGTCTATTATGTAAAGTTATTCTAGTGTTATAACCAAAAAAAAACGGATATAAAAGTTACAAACAAAGGAAAAAAAAGCATAATAATTAAAACCGAATATGGGTATTTGCCTTCTCATTTCTGCTTGTGAATTTGACAAGGTATCCTCATTTGTTCTAACAAAATAATTCACTCTTGGTGTCCCTACTTCAGGGACAAAAATATGACTGAACACTGAGCTTTCACATGCACTTAGTATTTGTTTAACAGCGTTAGAAAAACAACCAATCATACGAACCTTCTCGCCGTTCCTACCCAACAGAATAAGACAGAGACTATCAAAAATAAAACACAAAAACAGTTCAAATGTACAAAAACGGTTTACTTCATTACGTCACATTTGAGGGATACATTGTGACGTGTAATACTGATTTCATATATGTAAAACTTATTATTCCCTTAAAAACCAGAATACACATTATAATGTGGATGAAACCAGTTAAATATTACATTAGAAGATAAAACAATATAAGATTAGAATGTCTACCCGAGTACTAAAAATTTACATCTATCTCTGTATAAAATACAGGAGTGTGACAAAATAACAGTAGAATCACATGCTGCACCAGGCCACCCACCAAGAAGGTTGGCTCCTTCAAAGAATTACTTCATTTAATGACAGTCTTTACTTCGCGGTTCTGTAACCGCGGTGCCGAACAAAGTTTATATTAGCGCGGTTCTGGACCGTCACTGACCTGTCGTTTGGGTTGTAGAAGTGAAGTGTTTCGCCTTTAGGCTGTGATTACTGGTTATGTTTTATGCTACACTCGATGGTGATAGTATATAGCTTGCCTATTGAACAAGGCTTAAATAATGGTTGTGTCAGGGTTTGGCTCTGCTATGGTTGACCGCGTCTCTTTAGGAGACATCAACGTATATTTTTATCTAAGTTTGTTCTTTTTATCATCACATTATTTTGACCTCTGATCAATGTTCTTTTAGATTTGTGGATTTTTCGAATGTTTATTCAAAAACATGTAATAGTAATGTTATACGACTTACAGTGAGAAAAAGCTAAGTATCGTTAGTTTCTTGACTATTTATATACATATATATATATACACCAGATAAGAAAAACAGTACTCTTTTTATACACAACACATAACATTACATTTGTACTTCCTGTACTAAGTATAAAAAGTATTTTCGGAATACTTTCTCATTTTCTGTTTTCATTTCTGGTTCGTCGAATCATCTGTCAGTTTGAATGGATTTTGTAACGTCTATCTTATTCAGAAACATTCTCTGTTAGTTTTTTATACCTTCAGAGTTTTCAGATTTACTATGTTACATGGTATTATTTTTGAATGTGTATTCATCCAAATTCTTCTTCTTTTCTCTTCTTTCTAGAAATATTTATTTTATTAAATCTACAGCAAAATATTGTTTCATTGGTTGTTTTACAGACCTCACGTGTCTTTCACGGATATATTACACGAAACTTTCCATTGTTCCATATAGAAATTGTGTAGGATCATAAGTGTCACTACTGTTTTACAGCTGATACTACCATTTTACAAGAACAAACTGATTTTGCTTCCTGTAAGTTAAACTGTTTCTTTTATCATGTTATTTCTGTTTATGTTCTGTTTTTTAGTACTTGTTATTGTCTGGCAAATATCATTTTTCAGATTTTGTTTCCATTTCTCAGCTGTCCCTTCTGTTTTTCAACACTTATTGTTGTCTGCCAAATATTATTTCTTGTTGTTGTTTTTTCTTTACTTTCTAATTATTTTGTTATCTTGTTTAGTCTTTCTGTCACGGATTTGATTTTTGCTATACATATTTGCTTTCATTTTTATGTTTTCGCTTCGTTTTTTTAGATTTACTTTCTTTTCAAGGGTTTCCATTTTAGGAGTCTTGCTTTATTTGTCATAGTTTTTTCTCTTTAGCCTCGTTTCTGCTTTTATAATTATGTTTTGTATTTTTGTGTCTTGTTTCGTTTTACATTCTCTAAAGTTTATTGATCGTTTATATTAAGTAAGCTCGTTTTTAATTCATTACTAGTTCATTACACGTTTACCGATCACTTTATTAAGAACTACTGAAACATTTGACAAATTTTACATACTTTGATGTGCAAATAAGGCTGGTCATGTGATATGCCAAGAGATTGTGTAAACTTTATAAATCAAGAAATACTGCTGTATTAAAATTTATCTGCAAGGCAATATGCAGGATCTATAAGACTTTAAACGGCATGGTAGGGGTTTTTCATCTATCAATTTGTCCGTATTAATGGCTATTCTTATGAATAACTGTTAAAAGTCATCTGTCGTCAATGTCTATTCGAATGGCAAACTACGGGAAAAACCGTTACCATTAAGAGTAAAACTGTACTTAACAACGACTAGCAATTGACAAAAAAAAAAAAAGGTTGGACAGTTTTATTAAAAGCGAAAGGCAATACAAAGATTCAGTTGACTAATTCCATTACAACTAGTTAGGATTCAACCATATTCAAACCTACCATACAAAGGGCACTCCATAAAATACAATGTGGCACTAGGAAATCAGTTCTAGCACTGTGTATCTCAAGTACAAAAGAGGAAAACATGCATTCAGTAATACTTATAGTGTAAACTGTTGATAAGGAATTACTTTAAATGTGCGGAATTGTTTTAAAACGTTATCAGTCGAATAAAAACGTGTAAAAATTGCATGAAGCAAACGATCCAACTTAAGCTGATTCAACACTGCGAGATGTTGGAGAAGCTGTGGAGAATGTTTTCATGACATGGGTTTATTATTCATTTGGAAGAGCAAATAACAAAGTGTTATTTACACAATCCACACAGGATTTGTTTTCCATGTTTGTTTCGAAGAGCCTGACAAACGATTGTTGCATGTTATTTCCAATGAAGAACTTTGGAGTGAACTTGAAATTTGCCTTTTGTCACCTTATTCCTCTTCTAATAGGTGTGAACAAATCTAGAGTTATGAACTGATTTCTCTACATCTTCTTGAATGAAAAGGCTACTATTGTACAAGACATCTTGAAGCATTTTGTAGCGTCTATACCATGTTAAATCCAGGTGGTTAGGGCGTTTGACTCGCAATTTGAAGGTCACGGGTTCGAACTCCCGGTCCAGCAAACAAGCTCGCCCTTTCAGCCGTGGGGGCGTTATAATGTGACATTCAATTCCACTATTCGTTGGTAAAAGAGTAGCCCAAGAGTTGGCGGTGGGTGGTGAGGACCAGCTGATTTCCCTATAGTCGTTCACAACTAAATTAGGGACGGCTATCACAGATAGCCCTCGTGTAGCTTTACGAGAAATTGAAATCGAATAAACAAACTCATTACGGGAAAAGATAGTTGAAATTGATATTAAGTGGAGATTATAATAAAGTACACATTCAGCGCAGATTAAGGTAGTTTAAATATCTATCAACTTCCTGTGCTTGCCCTTAATCTGTGAACACTTAGACCTCAATAAATGTCATGAGGTTGAATACGCAAGTACACCGATTTATCAACTTCAACGTTTTCAACCTTACAGGTTGTGTCGGGTATCTGACCACAAACATAACTATAAACAAGTAATTAACTTTTTTGTTGTTAAGCGCAAAGCTACAAAATGGGCTATCTGTGCTGTACCGCAAGTATTGAAACCCGGTTTATAATGGTATCAGCCCTCAAACTTACCGCTGAGCCACTGGAAGCAGTAATTTAAAGTGTTAAATAACACTTTATTATAGACGAGCCGAATTAACACTACTGATTTTTTTCCCCGTTACGACCTTAATCCCAACTAGTTTTTGTAAGCCAAGAATTTTTACACCCGGGTGGCTGGGCCAGCAGGCAACCATATTTCGCGACGGGGATTCGAACTCGAGACCCTCAGGTTGCGAGTCGAGCGCCCGAACCACCAGGCCATTCCAGACCCTAACACTACTGAATCGTACAGGATAAAACTGTGTCTAAAGAAAGCAACAGTCTTAATCATGGTTTTATCTATCAGTTTAAAAATATCTTTAAATTCATAGCGAAACACATAAAATTACATCATATACGATTATGTGTAATATATGTAGTGAATACTCGAGTGTAATATTGGACTTTGTTTAAAAATTGTAATTCATAAAAAAGAGTTTTCCTTGTTGGTTTCTTTTTTATATCTTATAATGACAATAAAAGTGGACAAAAACATTTAATTTTATCTATTTATTATTTGCGCCGGAAACATTGACTCGACCTTCTCTCTGAAAATATGTTATGATGTATTTGTTTTTGATGAATTTCGCGTAAAGTTACACGAGGGCTATGTGCATTAGTCATCTCTAATTGGGAAGTGATAAAAAACGAAAGAAGGCAGCTAGTCAGCAGAGCCCACTGCGAACTCTTAGGCTACTCTTTATAAACGAAAACTGGAATTGACTTTCACACCATAACACCTCCACGAATGATAGGGCAAGGATGTTCGGTGACGGGATTCAAACCTGCAATCCACAGATTGCGAGTGGAGCTCTCTAACCACAAGGCCATGCCATACCTGCAAGTTTTGGTTTTGAATTTCGCGCAAACTACAAGAGCCGACCTTCAGATTGCGAGTCGAGTGCCTTAACCACTTGGCCATGCCGACCTGCAAGTTATGATAATAAAAATTATTTTGACCTTTATATACCTTGTAAATTTCACAGTTTGTGTACCAGCATAAAATATACGTAAGTTTATTTTATTTTTTAAATCAATTACTCGTTTACATGAAAAAGGTGTTGTGAAAGTACCATTCACACAGCTAACTAACTTGTATGTTTTAGAAAAATATTGTAATTTATTCACAAACATCTATAATTTAATAGGGAGAGTTTATTCTCTCATTTAATGCCTGTTTTTTTTTTGTTTTTTTTTTGGTCAGATAGACTACCTTGTCTGCTAAAATTTACACTAATATCTTACTCTGTACTTAGTGTTGTTTTATAACACCAGAAACAAACTTATATAAATTTGAATTTAAGATAAAGATCATCTTTATGCTATACTGATCACATCGAGGAACACCAATGTTATATCTAGGCCGGTTTTCACAAATAATGTTGGAGTTTTATTGAACGGTGCTATAGGGACAATTCAATAGTATGATATAGGTGTTACCTGAGAATGTAACCGAAATATATAGTGTATATTTGTAACATATATCTCTATTTGTTATTTAAAATTAATTTTAGCTAGGTGAATATAATATGTTTTTGATGACTTCTTTAAATTTAGTTTTGTTTAAGTGAGTTTTATGTGTTTGGTTGTTGCAATTTGTTTCTCAAGCTGGAAAAATATATTAAATGACAATTTTTCTCTAAATAACCTTTATGAAAATTTTGTCCAAAACTCCTATAATATCTTTAACTGTTAACGTCCACTAAACTAAATAAAATAACAAACGTTTCTTTCTTTCTTTTTCAAAGTCAGAATGAAGCCATGGGCAATCAAAAACGTAGTATTCTGCGATATTTATAGAAAAACAATTGTATGAGCTTTTATAAACCCTGACGTCGAACTTATTGACATTAAAGATTCGTGATATCAATGACGCAGCTGCAGGATTTGGAAAATGAAAACTTTACGACTAAACCTAAACTTATCTTTGGAGTAGTGACTCTAATTCCTACATCACATCTGAATAATGGTCAGCTATATATTGGTTTGAAGCAAAGACAAATAAGTATACGGGGGATGGAAGTGGCCTAGAGGTCAGTATACCGGACTGTAAACCAGAGGGTCTATGTGTGACGTCCCGTTTCCGAAAAATCGCGCTCCGTACTTTGGAACCGTAGGTGAGTTATAAGAGCGACTGCCAACTCCCACTATTCGATTCGAGTAGCCTAAGAGTTTTCTGTGATAGCTCTTGACTAGCTGTCTCTATTTAGTTGTTCTAGTTCAAAACTGTCAAACTTTACTTTCATATTTCTCTTGTTTGTTTGTTTCGAATTTCACGCAAAGCTACATAAGGGCTTTCTGCACCAGGTGTCCCTATCTGTATTTACAAGTTTTTCTATTTATATAAATACATATATATATATATATATTGGTTAGTTATTTACATAAATACAAAGAATTAATCAATTCTCTATTGGCGAAATATTATCCTAAAAAATAAATCAAAATAATACAGTTGTAACGTTTATGAATAGGTAAGTTATATAGAGTTGGCTTTACAAAAACTTGGAGTCCAGTTGTCCTTTTTACCTTCCAGTTTAGATTGCAATATTTCTGTGTCGTAAGTTCAAAATTTTGACACGAGGGCTTGGATGCAAATTTAGCTCATATTGCAAGCATACTACCCAGCCTTCATTATTAATGTCGGTTTCTAGCCCAAATGGCACGTGCGACCACTCCTCTCTTTTCATTTATACTCGGGATTGTTTCAACCTTCTTCTAATTATGATATAGCTTGTAGGGCAGAACAATGTCGAAAATAACATTAAAGTCGTGCATATGTGCGAGCATGTACCTCTGTTTGTGTGTTCTGAAGACTAAATTGGAAATCTTTGATCAAAAGTTCAGCGCTCCATTGTGACACCTAGCGAACACATTATTAATCATAAAAATAAAAAACTTGTCAGTTAAAACGAATAGTGATAGCATCGTTCATCAAAACCACGGCGGCTATGCCTAACCTATCAATTACATCATGCAAGATGCCAAGACCATTCAAATAATCGAAGAATAAGGAAGAAAACAATTGTTAAAGTGCATAGAAATGAAAACGTTGGAAACTTGCTATGGAGAATTATTTCTAAAGATGAGGAGTCAAGACCTAAAACAGTACAATATAAGTGTTTCGGTAATTTCAATCTTGAGCCTGATTTTGTTTTTCAAATATTAACGTAGAAGCTACCTGTAAAAAACGTTTTTTACACAAGTTTTGGCGTATTACTATTGAATAGAATTTCATCCAGTAGATGCTCATACAACTATCATCCCCAAAGTAAGTGAAGTATATGTGTGAATTCCTAAATACACTATTCTGGAATATTACGAGCATCTGTTTCATTCTTTCTTTGTTTGAAATTTCGCGGATCAAAGGTCGGAGATCATCTTGATATACACATATGTATATGTAATCGTTATATACTTATATTTATACATTGAAATTACACATTTCAAAAATGCTTCAAACTTTGAGTTCAAACAAAAGTTGTTTATGCAAGATTTCATTATATTTTGATTATTTTATAAAAACTTTTTAAATTTCCATATTTTTTCTTTCAGTTACGTCTGAAACGAAAATATTTTAATATGTGATAAATGATAAAACCCTACAACATTTAAGACTGATTTATATCTAAACTTTTTATTTCATGTTTTTAAGAGTTTAACCTCTCTGAAGAGTCGCCAAACCCTCCACTTTACAAAGGCCAAAGATCACGACCACATGGTGAGATTATATGTCGCAAGAGAACAAGGACAGAAAAAGAGGTCGAAATTAAATTTTTTAAATGTTTACATTAACCACAGGCATTAAAGCACATTTCTAGGTTAGAGAGAATAGAGCCAGTAACTTGGAGTGTCAGGGAGTGCTAAATAAAATAAATCCTGCTGGCGTAGATAAAATACAAGACAAGTGACTTAATGGTTGATAGCCAGTTCCACACTGCCAACCAAAATAAAAGAAATTAATATTTAAAGCATGCAGTTTGAGTGATTTGTCACATTTGTATATAAATGTAAACAACTGACCTTTTTCTGCACTGTATTACTCTAAAAAATAGCAAACCAACAATTATTATCCAACTATTCTACAGAAACATGGATTATCTATTACTTAATTCTAGAAGTGGTACTAATGGGGGGGGGGATGTCCATCTGAAGAAGATTTGAAGAAGTAGTCATTTCTTAGGTAAGTAACCAAGAATGCACTACAAAACCGGACGATAACATTTAAATAAAAATCAGTTTAACTTTACGAATATTCTAATGTCTAATTGAGAGCAAGTTTCGGTATTATTTGATGCTTTATATAAGAAAAGCTCGTATATGAAGAGAAAAAAAGAAACAAAAACTTAATTTTGGAGTAAAATCTTTATCATCGATCTAGTTGGTTGAAACTGCAGTACCCAGCAGGTCATGTTTAAATAGTTAATTTGAGTGTTTTTCATTTCATTTTACAAATCACATCATGTAAATGGGGAGAAAATTTGAGTGCTCATACTTAGCCCGAAATCTGACCTCCGTAAGTTATCTTTCGAATGTGCGTGAATATTTAATACGATAAGACCGTACAAAATCTAAACCTGAAACGAATGAGAAAAGCTTAAGCGGGAAAATAGTGATAGTCTGTAAAGTGCCTAATTTTTAGACAGGCAAAAAAAAAAAGAAAAAGAGAAGCATCATCAATATGTGTTATTTTTCATGTGCAATGAATCAATAAATGTTGATTTATAACAAAACATAAAATGATTAAGTGTATTACATCTTTTCTTGCCCACAGAACAAACATAGACTATTAAATTGTGTAGTATATTACTATAATTTCAATAATAAGATATAGGAAAGCTCCATGAAGCACCAATTAGCTGTTTTGTTAAGTTGTACGTTACATTAAGGTATTGTTGATAAATTGATACCTTCTTTCTAAACGTCTTTATTTGCTTTTTTGCTGAATTTGTAAGGTGGCTTTAGTTGGACACAGCTTTATCCCTTGACAGTTTTCACTTCTTTACGTGAAAGGATTTTCTTTAGACACAAATGTGAAAGTTTTGTAGAATTGAAACTTTCTCCAGTAAACAGAAGCAGGATATGCTAAGGAAAATTACAATATTTGGAAAGCAGAATTTGACGTTTATGTTTTTTGAAGCACTTTTAACATTTTTATATGAATAGTTTCTTTTTGTTTTGTACTAAGGAAAAATAATAGCATAAATATTATCATCACGAACTCATTTGGAAAACACTGTTTCGATCGTTCAAAATGAAGTGTATAATATACAAGCTCCAAAGCTTTGTGCAACACTTTGTGCAAGCTCCAAAGCTTTGTGCAACACTTTGCCTGATTTTCATAGAATTGTGAAATGAGGTACGAGTAAACGATAATACACTTTTTATAAATAAGAATAAAGTAGAATTAGAATAAAGTAGTAATCTAGTTAATTCATATTTTTTTGTAGTCATGTGAAATGTAATTTTTAGGCCTAACTTGTCAATAAATATACATCTTGTACACAAAGATACGATACCCTATAACTTGAGCGCTTTCGAAAAACGGACCTTTGAGTTGTATCTTCGAGTTAAATTGATTTCCTGAACCTACCTGTTTTTTATAACATCACGAAGGTATAACTTGTAAATATTTATGTTTCAAATGTTCACCTACACCTAAAGATTGTAGACTTTTATATTAAAAAAACAAACTTAAATATTCTTACTCGTAGATACATTTGTATCATGATTATTCCTCATAAGTTCATGTATGACTAAATTATAGACATAATTTGAAAAGTTAAACACTGGATAAACAACCATTGTGATTACGTTGACATAATTTTAATATCATGAGATCAGTGATGGTATGTTCTTGTTGATAATCCAATACAGCTTAATTGTTTTGTTTTTTTTTTTGTCCAGCCAACGGCCTGTTGTTCTTTTTATCACTCAATTAAAGGGTATATCTTAGTTACACTTCAATAGTTTATACATTGATCCCCCCCCCCCCCCCCCAGTGCCTCAGCGTTAAGTCTAATGACATTTAACACTAAGGACCAGGTTTCAATATCCGTGGTGCGTACATCACAGATAAACCTTTTTGTACCATTGCGCTTAACAACAAATAAACAAATAAAACATTAATCAGTAGCTTCAAACATCAACTTTAAAACATCTGACCAATATTTACAAACAAATGTAAAATACATTGATTTTTCGGTTAAGAAAAACACTATTGAGGTTTATTTATGAAAGGTTTGGAATAATTGTGTGTTTTTGTTCTAGTAAGTAAGTTTATGTGACGAAACATCTTATTTATGAGCAACGAAGAAGCATACTGGATTCTGCCTTTTTCAAATATCTATATGTATTTAGAGAAAGTGTGAACCCTATATTAAAGCACGTTAATAACGTGTCACAATTCTTGATATTACACTAACGGGTAGGTTTAAAGTTTTGTGTTATATGGTACGTATAACATCAAGTTTGAGATTATATAAAAGCGTTAAGAAACTATGTTGTAAGGTTTTTGTTTTCAGTTATAATTTATAAATCAAAGTGTGTAATGTTTATAAATACATGATTATAGAATGGTCATTTAAAGTCTCTCTCTCTCTCTCTCTCTATCCATGGCTAGGCATGACCTGGTTATTCGGGTTTTCGACTTGCAATCAGCGAATTGCGAGCTCGAATATCGTCACCGAACATGCTTGCTCTTTCAGCCTTGGGAGCGTTATAATGTGAAGATAAATCTTACTTTTAGTTGGGTAAAAGAGTAGCCCAAGAGTTGGTGTTGACCAACTATCACTTTTAAATTAGGGACGGCTAGTGCGAAATTCAACAAACAAGCAAAACAAAAATCTAATCTGTATAAATAGTTGTGTGTCACAAATATTTCATTTCAATTTATATACGAACTATAACATTTTCTAATTTCATGAGACTTATCCATCCAATGTCACTCGTTTGTTAAGAGGCTACTGTAGAAGTAAAGTAAACTGTAGTTAAGCCATGGAAGAAATACGAAAGCTTAGCAATTTACCACTTGGGAATAAAAGTTGATAAAGAAAGTCAGAAGAAGAGTTTTATTAGCAGGCGTTGCTTTCAAAAACATCATGACGTTGTCTCTTAGGTTACAGATTCAATTTTTCAAAAAAGGATTCTTGTATACAACACAGTTTTATAGTACTATAACCACTGCGTGAAGCCGAATACTCGGTTATAATGAAACCGTTGACGTGAAAACTAAATGATTTCGAAAGTATTATGAACTCTGGCAATGACAAGAACACAAAGCAAAGAGAAGAAAAAAAAAGAGGGAAGGGAAATTACGAATTATTCAAGAGAAGTCAATGTAATGTAATAAATGTTATGCTGAATTTAATATACATTGTTTTTGTCACTATGATGAGAAGTATGTGCGGTGGTGTGTTATGTGTTTAAGAAAATTAGTCTGAGGACCAAAATAACGAACTTGGATGAAAGCTCTAGCAACGAGGATGAAAGAAATCAACAAAAGAAAGCTGAACGATGCATGGTGCAATAGACACGGATCAGCAAGAAGTCGGTTTTTAGCGCTGTGGTAAAACTACCAATGGGGCTCATATGATCATTAGCCACGCCCTGCTAATTACTGAAATTAATATGTCAAAAAGTTGTCAAGTTTCAGACAGCTGTTCGATTAAACTTTTATTCTTTTTTACTAGTGAGCAGACTCGTCTGAAATCATTTGAGACAGAATATGCCTATTAATACTTTAATGTTACCCTAATATATTAAACGTGGTTACAGTAGGCAAATGATCACTTTTTCGGTTTATTTGAACATACAAATAGTTAATGATGCCTTTAAAATAAAATTACAGAATTATACGAAAAGAGTGATTATATTTTCTATGCCGTATTTCACTCTTTATAAAAAATTAAAGTTGATTTTGTTCTGACAATGGAAAACGTCCTTTCAGTTTATTCGTATCATCAAATTAAAAAGCAAACAAACTAAGTTGTAATATAGAACAGTTTGTTTGAAGTTAAGCACAAAGCTACACAATGCGTTATCTGTTTTCTGCCCACCACGGGTATCAAAAGCCGATTTCTAGCGTTGTAAGTCCGCAGACATACCACTGTACCACTGGGAGGCATATAGAACAGCCTTCAAAATATACCTTAATTGTTCTCAAGTAGCTCAGCGGCATGAGCTACACGAGGGCTATCTGCGCTAGCTGTCCCTATTTTAGCAGTGAAAGACTAGAGGGAAGGCAACTAGTCACCACTCCCCACTGCCAACTCTTGGGTTACTCTTTTACCAACGAAGAGTGGTATTGACCGTCACATTATAACGCCCCCACGCCTGAAAGGGCAGGTATGTTTGGTGGGACGGGGATTCGAACCCACGACCCTCAACTTGCGAGCCAAGCGCCCTAACCACCTGGCCATGCCTTTTGGTGTGAACATCACATATAGCACATTGTGTAGCTTCGTGCTTATCTTCTAAGTCATTTTATATTTTTATGTAGATTTTTACAAGACTCCCTCTAGTGGAAACAAAAACCAAACTACCACGAAAAGTTGAATTAAGTTGTACATTTTTTGTATGAAAGAAACTTACTATAAAAATGAATGTAATGAAAATGTTATTAATAGTATGTAAAATATTTTCAGTAAAATAAACTAAATCACAGAAAAGTTTCGATTGAGATCATAATCATTATCCTTTATTATTGAGACCAGATAACTACATTTTAAGTTCTACTGTTGAAAAAATTAAATAAATAAACGATTACTGCATTGTAGGAAAAATCTGTAGAACATTTTGAAGAAAAATGATCTTATAGTTCGTGCAATTTTTCGATAGATGGCTGAGTATGGATTTTGTTTTTATTAATAAAATATAAAGAAGCGGACAAATAGAAAACATTGCAATGCTGAAATAAGACGCATTATTATTTCAGTTTTTGTAAAATAAACTCTTGAAGCAAAATAGTGATAAAATAAAGTTACCCTGTAACTATGATTTATTTATTATTTTATCATAAAATTTTAATAATACATTGAACTGAACTCGTGTACACAAATACTACGTTATTTATATTTACAGAAATACGAGAGCTTAAGTGGGATTGCCAGAGAATAATGCTTCAAAACCTACGGTAAAGCTCGTAACAATCTGTGGATGCCAGTTTGGAAAATCTAAAACGTTTTGTTTTTATTTTTTATGCAACACAGAAAGGTCAAGAATGAGCAGAATAAAAAGCAGGAAGACACTAAGCTAAACCTGACGAATGCAATCCTTGTGCTCATTAAACTATTCCTTTTTAAAATGTGAATAGGGATTTGCTCTCGAAGCTTTGAAAATAATGGATAAGGTACTTCAACATACAATACAGATGTTAAACAATCATCTTAAATCCACACAATAAAGTTTTCTTATATAGTATTAAACATTTTAATAGGATTTACTTGAGTTTTACAGCTTGTTGATGACATTAATCTATTTTGCCCTTTTCGATAGAATTAGTTTTAAATTATTGTCTGTTTGTTTGTTTATAATTAAGCACAAAGCTACGCAATGGGCTATCTGTGCTCTGCCCACCACGGGTATCGAAACCCGGATTCTAGCGTTGTAAGTCCGCAGACATACCGCTGTGCCACTGGGGGGCATTTTTTTAAATGAACAGGAAGAACAGAGGAAAATGGAAACATCCAAATAATTGTAAATATACCAAGAATCTGTGTACTGAAACCTTTACTTTTTCTCCCATTATTAAAACCCTAGATAGCCATGTTAAGTCCCTTGTGTTGCGTATATTAACAAAGTTTTTTTTGCCGTTTTGGATATACAAACAACAATGATATATGTATATTGTTACCATCTTTTAATACAGACTATATTATACGAACTTATTAGAGTTAAAAGTTTTTGTGTTGCCGGTTTTTCTTTTACTGAATTAATTTTACAAACGTTATTTCAATATTTACGTGTTTTCTCATCACTGTTACATCCCTGAAGAGAATACGCTTAGGAAGCGAAGTCTTCGTTAGTTCATTTGTGTAGTAAATTTTTTAACATTCTTCAAATGATTCTTGTGCCCGTTTTTCTTTTGTCTATAAAGTGTAATGAACCTCACAAAAGCTTAATTTCGTTTATTCTGTTACACACGTATCTGAACACATAGTTCCTGTCTCATAAGGGTTTTTCCCAATGGCAGTTAGTTAACGATATGAAACATAAAGGCTTGTTAGTTTTGAAAATCTCGCTTTGTTTTCTAAAGCATGATTTGTTAAGAGTATGAACTTTTAGGTAACAATTTTCCCGAAACTAATTTCTGATTTCTCAAAAGTTTTAGTTCAATATTTTTTATAGCTCCTAGTGGTTCCTGGTGATGCGGCCTAAATTGTGTTAAACTCTTTAACCATATGTCAACTAGAATTATTGCACATTACGATAAAATATGTCCTAATATAGGTTTTTTTAGTTTGAACATCATTTTAGAAATGTTGCTGTCATAATTAGAATTTTCGCACAAAGCTACACATGGCTATCTGTGCATAGTCATCTGATTTTGAACTGATCGATTAGTGCGAAGTAAACATCAAGTAAACAGCACCCACTACTATTGTGCTGTTTCTGTTTGACCAAATAATGGAATTTGACCATCACATTTATAACGCACCTACGCCCCCAAAATACAGAACGTGAACTACAAAACTTTAAATTCACAGTCCAGGTACAATAACCACTAAGTTATGCTCGCTTCATAACCAAGAAAAACAAACATGTTTAAAATCATCACGCTCACGCTGAGTTTCAACAACATTGAGAAAAGGAAAAAGTTAAAATCAAATGTATGCATTTTTGCTACCACTAAGTAAGTTCATTGTTATATACATTTCTGTTTTTAGCGCCACCCAGCAGAAATAACATATTTGAAATTAAAGAGTAGTACAATGAGATTTATGGTATTTCAAAATTGTATATTAACTGTATGGCTTTTTTTCGAATACGTAACCCACTACCATAAAAAAACAACTTTTATCTTGGTGTTCTAAAATAGAAATTAGTGACGGAAATCCTTCCTGAAATTAATCCTTCTTGATTCATACACATTACATTCCCCTGGTCAGTGCTAAGCTGGTTTAATTAAATTCAGTCTTACCAACAATTTAGAACAGGCTTCAGTATTGTTATGGCCATCTATATATATAAGCGCGAATGTCAATCTCTCTTTCTCTGTGAATCTGTTCCTTATGCACGACCACATCTTTAAAGATACAAACTCCAAACTCGGGTACAGATACAACTTTGTGCGGGAAGTAGCATGGGCTATGGAGTTGCGGCCTCGGAGGCCGTTTTGAGGCCGCAAATTGAGACCAAAAGTGACCAATATAGCAATATTTGGCAAACAGGACGACCAGTTGGTCTCACATTGAAAAGACCGGCTATTTTTGTAATATGTGGTCAAGAGGGCTGTTATTTGTGTTAAATTATGTGTTAAAACGATTTAAAAACTTCGTGGGGTCTTCATTTGTGCTCTTTATCCCCCTCCCTCTCTTTCTTTTACACATACAAAAATACCTACTCTCAAACTCCCCCTAACTGAAAAATAATGTTTCATTTCTAAAGAACCAAGAAAGGGAGAAGGGAGGGGTACTCTCCTCTAGTAACATGAACAGAATAATGAATTGAGTTCGGTCAGACTATTTAATGCTCTTAGGCAAAGGACCTTCGCTTGGTCTTCTGTAGAGTGGCGAATCGTAACGTTAGGAAGAAAACTAACAAAGTTGGAGTTGACAGTTGCTGCACCAAGAAGAAACAGAAACCAAGAAGATAAGATCCAACATGGTATATGACCTTCCTAATGAGAGTTTCAACCTATGTCAGTTCACCCACCTAGCTTAATAGTTTAATAAAAGCATGGATAGTATTACGACTGTGATGTTTAGTGGATAGCAATGAAGATTTAGGTTACAAGTCAGCTCCAACCTTCCAGGGCTTGAGGAGAGTTCCTGTTCACTTTTTTAAAGGGATTGTTATAAGTTATAGTCTGAAAAGAATGTGTCCACACATACGAAACACAGGAACTACTATTGAGCCGGGAAGATCCTAATGTAGGATACCGACATTAATTTTCTAACCACCACAAGTAACTTAAAGCGCTTGTAATCTTGAGATGACTGCAGAAAAAACAACAACAACAACAACAAAAAACAATTCCACTGAGATGTCAATAGAAAGTATGACTGATAAGACCATACACCGCTAGATGGATATGTTGAATATCTGATTGCCAAATGAAGTAGTCACTTTTGTAGCGTCCAACGTTATAAAAGTCAGATCCAACCGTTTAATGTAACATTCGCAGTCCTAAACACGTATCATTAGCTAAACTCTCAGCAACAGAGGATAGAGTAAGTGGAACAGAGAAGATAGTTTAAGGAAGGGTTGTAGGGAAATTTTATTCAAAGTTCAAAATATTTCAATCAATAGTCGCCACTAAACTACTTTTTAGAATTTAGGTAGGAACCCCGACTAAGATAGAGGGAAAAAATGACAAACAAATCTTTTTCTATCAAATGAACCACTATGCCTATTATTTTCCGATCACTACTTCTTGTTAGATGGATATAAAATAGTAAACAGGAGGCAAAATTAAGCTGTATGTGTGGCAGAACATCTTCTAAGTGTTAACACTTTCTGTGCTGATATCAACATCAACGTATTGACACTTGATGTTCACAGTCGGTCTTACTTTCATCTTTTTATTACATTTCATACATGTTTCAAGTTACAACTTTGATTGTTCTAAAATGGAAAAATAAATGTGGGTTTTATTAACTTGCATCTTCATGTTTTGCTTTTTTCAAGTCGGTTGCGAAGTTTGATATGTGTTAAGCTATGAATTGTCAAATTCATGTCGTTTCTTCAGTATTACTGCATCATGAATACTTTAACTTGACTATCTGATTCCATAGCTTAAATCATTTCAAGCACAGCATAATAAACTAAGAATATTATATTTTTCTTAACCTTGTAATTATTTTAGGAATAAGTTCGTAAAGTTAAAGCAGGGTGTGTTTAAAAGTTTCTCTTTAAGATTTAAGTTAAAACTCAAGCGCATTGCACTTGACTTAATATAATGAAAAACGTAATCAAAAACGTATGTATCTACCTTTATCATAACTAAAAAAAATTAAATAAATATACATCTCTTCATTTCACTTTAAAGCGACAATTGAATAATAGCTTAATCCTGTTAAAAATACAAAATTTACTATATTACAAATGATTATGAACATAAAATTAATACGTGTCACTTCATTAATGCTTATGTCTGAAACATCTAACGTTAGAGCTGTGACCACGTGAAAGCATTTTTTATTTTTAATAGAAATTCTAATTTGTTTTATGTAATAACACCTAAGTGTTGCCGCAGGTAAGAAATGTATACTCAAGTTGAATGAATTAAATTTAATTTTCAGCGTTAAAATGACTTTTCAGTATATATAATCTATCATTACTTACGTCCACTCCAAACGTATATATTTTCACACCTATAGCTTGTGATCTTGCAAGACTATCCTTATCTCTTAATCAGTATAACGGGCTGTATTGTCCAGCAGATTAGCCCATTTAAGTTACTGAATCCATATGATCAGGATATTGAACTGTATAGGTAACATTCTTTCTTCTGATTGACGTTGAACAGTTTGATACTGGGCCTACATTACTGTTATGGTTACGATGCTTTTGCTTCTTAATGTCTCTACAGTTTCTAAACTCTCTCGAACTTAACTCGTGATAAGAACATATTAATCTTACGTTTTACAGTTCCTACTATCTGTTTAAAGCTTCTAATTACAATTATCTGGTAAACATAAAAAACAAAAGCATTATATTCCATAGTTATGTACAACTCTGATTAAATTTTGACGTACAATACCTTGCAAGGTAAATGAATAGTGATATAATAATTTTAAACACATATACACGTATTTGAATATGGCATTTATGTCTTAATGTCGATTTAAACATTTTGCACATCATACTTGGATACTGTGTACTACAGAGATTCCTATTTATCTAAAATATTTATATCAACTAGCCTGTAAAATATTTCTAGGGCATCTGAGATATTATAAAGTGAATTTTATTGGGATGAAAAGTTGCTATGATGACCCTTTGTGTACAAACAATAACAATAGATGTTGTTCCAATATTTCGTCATCTTATCAATAATAAGTATTGTACTTCTATAATTTACGCTACTTGAAGAGTAGCGAAATTTAGGTTAAAGATATTTGATTGTGCCAGTATATGTGTGTCTTTGTTGTTATGGTAAGCATTTAAAATGAACAAAATGGTTCTTATTAGAGAAGTATAACAGTCTTAGTAATTTTAGTTTCTCATTTAGAGAAGTGTTAAACAACGTGATAAACCTTTTAGGAGCTTGATTTTGTAATACGTCACTTAATTTAATTACTTACTCTGTTTAATTAATTCATTCACAGATGAACTTTTCTAAAGATATGCTTATGGTCTTTCCATTATACTTGACAAATACTAGTTTCAAAATTTCTTTATTCTTTTCACTAATCTTATGAGCAGAAGAAAAATTATATTGTGGCGAGTAAAAGAAAAAAGCGGAATTGGCGAAGGGAAGAAAGAAAGAATTGAAAATTTATTTGACACAGATTAATTGATACACTCCCAAATTAATTTTACAGAGTGGTATTTTAACTGGAAAGGGACATAGAGTAGGCACCCATGGGCAGTATTACTAACACACTCGACTTCTAAAGGTTCGCTGGTTCCGACGAATAATTAATGATCCACCGGGTACAGAGAATGAAGAAAAAGTTCAGGATCAAAGTTTGAAGTTTTTCTAATACCAGTATCTATATGTTTCAAGGTTAAAACGTTGTCTAAAGACTCTGAACTCTTTTTTTTTAAATTCTTGCCAAGACGTACAACCAAGTATTGTCCACAATATAAGGGGCATAGTACCTTTCATCTGGTGTTAAAATATTATAGGTAGCTTATCAGGTATGGTGATGAAATAATGATCTAATTTTATTTGGAAAGTTCAAAAAAGAAACTTGTGAATGGATTTATTGATTTCTATTATCTCAACCAAATAGTGTTTGTTAAGGGTTAAGATCTGCCTTGTGTTTGAGGGTCTGTGTTTTAGAAAATGAAACAAAATCTCTGAAAAAGATTAATAGTGTTCCTAAAACAAAATTAAGAAGGTATTGACGCACGAAGATCAAGAATCGAGCTTATTACACTTACTTATATACTTCTGTAGTTTTAGGTTAAGCCGTATATACTCGTCCCACTACATTACACTTCTTTTATGTCGTTATCATGGAAAATGATTATATGGTCTTTCCCTTTAATTTCTTTTCTTATTTCAAAGTTTTATTGGAAATTTGGCACTAAATTTTCATTGGAAAATTCATGTAGTGTGAATTTGAAGCTAACTTAAAAAAAGACCCTCAGTGGGTCGGTGGTAAGTTTACAGAATTACAAAACTTCAATATGAGATTCAATTTCCTCGCTGTGGACGGAGCGTAGATAAACTGTTGCGTTAAACAAACAACAAGAACTCAAAAATGTAGGTGTATCAAGTGTATTTGTTTGTTTGTAATTAAGCACAAAGTTACACAATGGGCTATCTGTGCTCTGACCACCACGGGTATCGAAACCCGGTTTCTAGCGTTGTAAGTCTGCAGACATACCGCTGTGCCACTGAGGGGCGTCTCAAGTGTAAGTCAAAAATATTTGGAATTTGCAAACAATAGGTGTTTATCACAATATTTGAAGCTTTTAGCCAAACATACCGTGTAAGAGAAACAATAGTATTTTGTTGTCAATTTAATCTATGCAGATACATCATCTCCAAATGTGTAAGTTTTATGAGACTATATATAAGTGTATATTTACCTTTGTTTGTTTTGTACACATAAAATATGAAAAACATTAAATCAATTAACAGAGGTTATAAGGCTAGTAATCAATGTTAGTCAAAAGTATATTTTAATGGTATAAATAGAAAACTGTTTTTTTTTTAGTATTTCAACTTACGAAAATGGTTAATGAAATCAATTAGTTTGGTGGGTTTTGAATTTCACGCAAAGCTACACGGGGGCTATCTGCGCTAGCCGTCCCTAATTTAGCAGTGAAAGACTAGAGGAAAGCCAGCTAGTCATCACCCCCCCCCCCACTGCCAACTCTTGGGCTATTCCTTTACCAACGAATAGTGGTATTGACCGTCACATTATAACGCCCTCACGGCTGAAAGGGCGAGCATGCTTGGTGGGACAGGGATTCGAGTCAAGCGCCCTAACCTCGTGGCCATGCTGAACATACGAGACATCCATTAGAAGCATTAAAAAATACAATAACGTTATTGGCTTAGCAAGGATGTAATAATATATATTTACTGTTTGGACATTTAAATTTGGATTCGAGGCTTAGACTCAAGATATATCAGTTTCGCTGAATTCAAGCATTTTCAATGCTTAAGTTTGACTAAACAAACTATCAGTATAAGTATGCTATACTACAAATTAAAAAAGAAAAGGTAGCTATTTGTTTTCATACTTTATAGAGCAATCTTAACGCTTCTGCTTGTAACATTACGGTTAATTTTTCTCAAATAAAGTGCCAAGAAAATTCACAGTTGTCGGCTTATATCGCTTGCTTTATATGATCATTATAGTACCAACTGATTCTATACGATTGCAAAATTTCTGTACACGAAATAACGAGCGTCTAGATAAATCTATGATTGTTTTAGACAACATTTATTAAGACTGTACTAATGCAGTTGCTGATATTCTCAAATGTTAGCTTAATGTTTTGTGTTAATGATATGGTATTGATATGTTAAATACTCTTTCGTGGTACACATACCATTCGTGGTTGATAACGCATACTGCATTACCTCAGTTTTTAAAATTAATAAAATTCATTCAAAGTATTACAAGTTGTTTTTCGACAGTCTGAACAATTAAGATTATCTACAGTGCTTCTACTTTTTTCTCGAACAGATATTTTTATCTCTTGTTAGGAATATTTTAACTTCGTTAAGTACGTTGGCTAAAGACACTCATTCTTCCAGTAAACTAAAGATAGAAAGTATTGCAAATTGTTTTATGAAAGAAGAAAATCGTTAAGAAAGCATCATTAAATCTTGCAAAAAGTAAAGTGTTTTTTGTATTTTTTCAAGATCATTATTACTCAGTATTCTTGCCGATCGTCTAAGCCTTAGCTATATAGTAAGCTTCTTAAAATTGAAAAAATATATATATAATCAATATAAGTAACAAAACATAAAGTGTATCAGCAGAGAAACGAGGAAAAATTATTGTAATACACAAAGAAAGTGGTATTGCTGTTTCACCAGACGAGAAGGACAACTCTGTTAGGTTATGACAAAAGTTTTTCACAATTGACATAAATAATTATCAATGGCTCCTGATCAAAGCAATTTACGAACATAGATCAGAACTAAATATTAATTCAGTAAATAATGTAGCTACTTTAGTATATCACTCTAACTAGGGCATGCAACGTCATTAAACAAAAATATGTATTGATCAGAATGCACTGATTTATCAGTTGGGTGTCGCGATGTTATCAAATATCACATTAGGCTCGGCCAGCTTAGGATATTTAGTTTAAGTTAGTAATCGTAATCCTAAATAATCTTCATAATAGAGACAAATAATAAAAAATTAAAAACAATGAAAATAAATATATTATATAAATGTATATATATACCAAACACTCTAATCAATATTATTAATGAACTGCTATTAAAGATATAATAGAATATATCTTTACTTACAAGATACAAAACTAGTTTGTGTTTCATGTACTATCACTGATTCATTGTCCATAGAAGGGTCTTGTAAAACATTCTGTCAACTGACGGGAAATATTTTATAACTAATAACAACTTCTCTTTGATAAATGTATAGATGAGAACTAAAAAGTAGCATATAAATTAAATAAACCAGTTCTAAATAATAAACTGACTATAAGTAAATAATGTCATAAATCAATATATAAGAAGATTCAAAATTGTTCTGACTAATATGAATTGAATCGTCAGTTGGGTATCTTTGCTGTTAACGATATTTTTAGCCTTAACTCCAGTACTAATGAACGAGATTCTGCGAGCATAGAAAGTGCCTCTTAAATCCATATACTAATATTACAATGCCAAGTAATTTTCATGAGCATGAAAAAAACAAACATTATAGCCAGTAGGATTTCAAGACACTAATTATAAACAAGTGAAGTATGTTATTACTTACAACCTGTTTCATTAGTTAAGAGTATTTTCAGTATAGTCTTGAATATTCAATAAGTATTTAAATATTCTTTTATGGTGGGAAAACTTGCAAAACAGTAAAATCCCTTTTAAAAAAATATCGCGAATAATATAGTAGATCTAAAACATTAGTAACGATCAGTAAGTACTGACAGAAAAATTATGTTGTCTTTCGATTTGTGAAAGTAAAGTTTATGAGGCACAAGGATAACGAACAACCGTGATAAACAAATCAAGTGATCAATTAATATATCTGAAGACAAGGAAGTCCAAAAAATTCCGTAGAAATATTTAGCACTGTATATTCGGTTTTTGATGGGTTTTTTTCTAATGTTATAGTAATATATGAAGAATAGATAGTCAGTGGTTTAAGTAACTCTCCCTTTTGTTATTTCTTTTATCTTGTTCATTATATCAATGGATTTTGTTGATTTGAAAAGCAACTGGTCCAAAAGTAAAATTAACATAAAAGAAAATGATAAACTGGCTCACAAACAATCTAATATACCAGAGCGTGCGTAATGTCCAGAGTAATAGTTAGGCTTAAACCATTTTATTCTATTACTTTTAAATAACTCATTTCTGGCTTAAAACTATTTACAATAAATAATGTTGGATTATAAAAGGTATTCGATGATAATATGAGTCTGAAAGAATATATATATATCAAGACTTCCTGAAATTAAGATCACCTGATAACAGTAACGTTCGTGGAGAGTATTGGTTCATTCACAGTTTACAGAAGTTTCGTTCTATAACAGAATGTTACATTCTAACTTGTATTGTACTAAAGGACAATTTTATTAGATAGATATGCTATTCTCAAGCTCAATTACAATTAGTTGGAAACGGAGGAGTTATCCTACTGAGTTGAATATGTTTCATTTTTAAGATCTAAATGTTTACATCACTTAGTTAATTTTTTTCGTTTCGAAAGTTCAATACATTACACGGGTTTTAATAGATGTCTACTGATCAAGCACTGTAGATAAGAGTTCTAAATGGGCATTCTAGCAGATAGAGCTAAAATAAAGATGTTAAGCACTATATGGGAGCACAGTGAGATGTCAGATCCTTTACCATCTAGTGAAATTTATCATCTTATGTGACCGAAAGGGAATGCTCACGTCGAGTTAATCACAGAACGTGGGTGAAGGAGTAAATACGACCTAATCGGGTGTATAATGCAGATGTACATGACTTATGACATCAACATGAAAATAGGGCGCGCAAAACATTTTTTTTCTAGCTTCTTGTACCTTGTAACGCTTCGGTTATATTTATAAGTCATATGTCATGTATGGATGTACACAGCAGGTAAGGAAGATCAGAGGTGGATTGTAAAACACGTGTGAATAATTTGGATTCAAGGCGCTAAATGTTAAGAGGTTATGCACGATTGCACTTCGTTGCAATCCCTAGTGTCTTGTTATAATTGCATGACGAAGAAGGTGTTCTGACATAAAACTATACATCTGTCATTATTAACCAAGACGTAATAAGATTAATGTATATCAATGGGTAATAACTATTCAACTCCAAACTTAATGTCTGACCTAGGTCGTTTTTGAAATGATGAATTAATTAATGGTAATATAAGCATGAATGGATGTGAAACATAGCAAAAACACTGTGAAAATGTAAAAAAAAAGTGAACTATGATGACAGAAAAGCATTTCATAAAAATAAATAAGTAAGATATAATTAGTATGTATGTACTTCACTTTTAGTTTGTGTTTAATATGTAGATTTATGTACTTCACTTTTAGTTTGTGTTTAATATGTAGGTCACAATCAAAAGTTCTAAAAGTGAGAGAAACTAAATTATGAAAATGAAACTCATTTGTTTGAAGAGAAGGTAAGTTGAGATTTATTGGTTTTAGGTTGACTACAAATTGATGATTCTCTAAAGTCGTTAGTTGCATTTCATCCTCAGCTCAACTACTTAAAAAAGTTGTCAGCTTTCGTAACTGCAACATTATATTCGATCTTTACGCGATCAGTTATGCTAGATGTGCTTCCCTGTTTTACTGAGTCTTTTAATGTCTTCCAGTCTTATTCTTTTCTGCAAGAAGCATATTCAATTTATTCTCACATGTATGTTTCTACAGACAGATTTCTTTAACGCTACACGCATACCAATGACAAGAAGAGGATAAATATCAGTGATACGTCCATTATGAACAGAAAATAAAGGTGACTCACGTATTCAAAAATTGACTGAAATCATATGATACAAATTTATAGATAAGATAATATTTCTGGTAGAGTATTTTCATCTACATATTTCCCAAGTTCCTAGCTTGAATAAATACTTTATAATGTTTCAACCTTATTATTTTTTAGATCGCAGCTACACACATGTTCTGAGTTCCGTAAAGTGGAACACAGTCTTATAACTCATGTCACGAACGCATGAATAGACCTAAGCATCCACTAAAATACCCTACTAAAACAATTTGTAGAATCAACCTGCAACGTCGTATCCTACAGGGAAAAGAAACTCGGTGTAATGACGTGGGTGATCCTTAATTTTGTAACACAAAGTAGACATTGCTCCTTTGAATATGTGTTTTTTCCCCCTTTAATACCTCCGTGAAAGTGGTTAATATACATTCTATCCTTGAAGATAATGATATTTGACGTGATGGAAAATTCTCAATCATATAAAATTCTTAATCTCATTCTTTCTTTTTGCTTCTCACAACATCTGGCTGATGCACAGAAACCCACTTAATCACACTGACTTGATGCCGCTGGCAAGGTTAACTTATACCAATTGTGTCGTTACCTGTTTCTCTTCCATATTGGCCAAAAAATTCATTACAGGTACCATCAAGAGGCTAGCCCCGGTAAGTGACATAATAACCCTCTCTTGAGGGCTGGAAAAATGGTACTAGTTCAATAAACTTACAAGGTTCGGTTAAGGTATTGCTCAATTAAGTCGTTGTTAATTAAGATATATAGCTAACACGCTACCTTTTAACTGTTGTACAATGAAAAAAAAATATGCAAGTGTTCCATGAGTAGGTCATAATGGCTTTTTGCATTTTTTTTTGGGGGGGAGGTAAAAGTAACACATACCAGGTATGCAAATCCGTTTTCATTAGAAATGCAAATTATCCACTCAGGTTATCACATGCCTATTTACCAAGGTGATTTATACAAAGCATTTAACCATATTTAAGTGTCATAATTATCTGTGTATTTTACACATTACGACTAGACAGATTAAGTCACACAAACGAAGAAATCGGTATTCTTCCGAAAAAGATTCAAGTCATGCGAATATAATACATCTATTACTAAAAGGTACTGATTCTGTCTCTGAGGTTTCATATGATTTTTTTAATTTCGTTACTGAATGCATACTGTCACAACTATGTTGAAAATAAAAGGTTATTTTATAGTGTAAAAATAAATGTTGGTAAACAGAAAAATGACTATGATAATAATCTAGATTTGAAACAATGTCACACAAACTGATTAATACAGGGATATAATAGCTGGCTAAAGGTTTGCAGGAAGTTACATTTGTTTCCTTTAGCTGAAGACTGTCTTATAAAATAAACATACATTCTCAGCATCAATATTTGCGCAGAAAGAGCAGGATGTTAGATCCACGGTATTCTGATTTTTGTATGCCATTTTTTCAAGACAACATATGCCATATTACATGAGAAATGGCTTCCAAGAAAAAGTACTTACTCCCATACAAATTGGATAAAATACAAGATGACAGAAAATTGGTTATCCGCCCTCGACACTCTTCCAACTATTGTATAAGAGGTGCAAAATTACAGGTTCGTCGTGATAAGTCAAAATACATAAACACTTAAGATCTTCAATGACATTCTGAGCAAAAACATTTATTAAAAACTATGAAATCGCCTATATATTATACAGAGCTTGGGTAAGTTATAATTAAACGATTTTGGAGTCTCACTATGTCGTTACAATTCATATCGCCAAGTCCGGTCATACTCTTTCTGAAGACTGTGAATCTTGACAATAGCCCTGCAGTTTAATTTCAATTGCAAAAGGTTCCATCGTAAGGATGTTATGTTAAATACACATCTCTCCTCTCTGATGTATTTCTATTGTCAATCTAGTGTACAAGGACGACGGTTTTCAACAGTAAAATTCGTAGCGCATTTGGTAACTTGACCAATATGTCTTTGTATGGAATATCATGAATAATCGTTTCATTCTCCAGCTGCTTGAGGAATGCGACGCATGAAAAGATACGTCACGGAAGCAAGTTGTGTATACGTTATTTGTGCCGCTCTTGCCAATGAATAGCATTCTTGATTATGTTCTATACTGCTGCCTTGGGACACGTGGACGGCTCCTTCAACTCACTTTTGTGTTCATGGATTCTCATCTGTTACAAAACGTTGCGCTTTGCTTATAAAGACTGAGGTAAGACTTATAGCAGGTCTCTTTTTGGATGGTCTTTGTCTCCAAGTTCGTACATATTCCTTTGTTTTACTATGTCATTAAGTACAAGGGATATTCTTGTCTTGGAAATTCTAGACTCACGACCTAAACACTTCTTTATGATCTGATTTTATGAATATTTTGCGTCAGAAAGTGCTATTACACACTCCCAAAAGCGATCTATTTTTGGTGGTATAACACCACCTACGAAACACCAAACTATTTCAAATCGTAGTTCTGACGCATACCGTTCCTTTGCGATTTTATATCGGCTGTCAGTGTTACATGGTTTGCTGATTTCCATATTGAAAATCACTTTAATTTAACCTGCTCAATCTTCGGTGCTTAATGAAAATTGTACTAAAACGTCAGTATATTAGCTTTGAAATTCTAAAGTGATGAGTTATCCTAGAAAGATATCACTCATTACCAACACTAGTTCAAATCAACCACCTTATATCTTACCCCTGTCCAAAAACAGTGCATAAAGAGTTTTACCAGTGAGCTACAGGGTTAACACATTGTTTAGAAATGCAAAAGCTAGATAGTTTAGATAGTTATGTAGTTTCTTACTTACAATATCTAAGGGTTAAACATTTAAATCAGATAATATAAAGCTCATCTAGCATATGACGGGCATCAGTCATCTAAAAATTAAAGCATTATAGAAACATAATTGCCCAATTATGGGTGATCCCAAAACCCTGAATTTAATGTTCGAACATGATATTTGTTTATAAGAGAAGAAGAAAAAAACACATAGAAATTAAGCAGTCTGCGTTTTTTAAAAGTGACTTACTAGCAGTATTTATGAATTTTAGCCTCTAGCTTGGATGGTAGAATGCTCGATTTGCGCGTAAGAGGTACGATTTGATTTTAGCAAGGGCAAAGGATGGAACACCACAGTATTGATGGGGACCTTAATGACTTCTCAATCTACTCAACAACAACACTGTCTGAGTAGGCACAACCATAAGTACAGTATTGTAAATGATTGTTTAAAAAGGTAATAAAAATGTAAAAATGCAAATATTATGAGATTTCTTCTACTCTGTTGTATTAAAATGAACTGTACCTGAATACGGTCATAAATCATTAGTTTATACAGCGTCATACTATCATAATTACTATAAAAATACATTCATTATGTCAGAAAAACACGCAGGTTCAAGAAGTCTTGATACAAAATGATAAAAGCCCTATAAAAAATTCTGTAACATTCCCACTCACTAAGAAAAAACTCCAAAGATCCTTATAAACCACAAGACAAATATGCATATGTTAATGCAACAATATGGCATAAAACAACACTGATTTAACAGCAATATTATAGCGAAGATGAACGCCAAATCTTTATCGTTAGAGAAAGTGTTAAACTGGAAAAAACAACAACAGTGCATGCTAGAGTGATCCTTACTGTATGCTTTGAATTAATACGTATGAAATGAGTCTCTGATCTACAAAACACCTAACAATTATATGAATTTGTACGATCTTGATTTTCGACAAACAGGAGTAAAAAAGAATATTGAAGTACGATAACTGACCTATAAATACCCAGATTAATGTGATTAACCTTTATAGATAAGCGGCCCGGCATGGCCAGGTGGTTAGGGCGCTCGACTCGCAATCTGCGGGTCACGGGTTCTAACCCCGTCACACCAAACATGCTCGTCCTTTCAGCCGTGGGGGCATTATAATGTGACGGTCATTCCAACTATTCGTTGGTAAAAGAGTAGTCCAAAAGTTGGTGGTAGGTGGATGGTGATGACTAGCTGCCTTCCCTCTAGTCTTACATTGCGTAAATAGACTTCGTGTAGCTTTGCGCGAAATTCAAAACAGCCAACCAACAACAAACTTGTATATAAGACGTTTAAGTTATAAAATTGACTCGTGAGAGTTTGATTCTTATCTTCAAGAGTATTTTACTTTGAGAATTTAACCGAAATTTGCGTAAAAAATTTGGTGACCTATGTATTCAAGACGCTCTTTCTAGTAAAAAAAATGTTTATGCTACATTTTCGTGTTTCTATGTAATCCATTGCAAAATTTGGTAACCCTTTTCGCTCATTAGTTATTGTGCTGACATTGTAGCAAACGTACAAAACTTACGATAAGTATATATTGTACACACGATATTACCGCCATGTTTACATAATAAAACTAAACATAAAATGATACCTCACTACTATAAAGGCTTGGTTTGGTCTGATATTTCATTGGTGGTAGTGTCCAGGGTCACTGATGAAAAGTGGAATTCTCCCAAACTAGTCTGGCTCACAGACACACCCCAATGAAATAATAGACCATTCCAAGCTTTTACTTGTTGTTAAACAAATGTTTAAACAACTCTATTCATTTAAACATTTAAAGTGACGATCACATAATTATATCAGTAATGCAAAGACAGACAACTCATTTCAAGAGAACAGGAGAAGGTGTTTGGTTAATCTTTTTTCTGTGTTTAATTTTGCGAGCTGCGCCCAGTCATAACTTGAGAAAATATATTTACATAGCACTTGATATACATGCCACTTTGTGTTACAGAAAAACAACAGTACTATTCAATGTTCAATTACAGTTTTATTTCTATTATATTTGCAGTCTGGCGTGGATTAGTGGTTAACATACCGAACCGTGGATCCGTTGGTCAAAAGTTAGCGTCCAATTTCCTCAAAAAAAAATAAAAATACCTGCTACACAGCGGATGTGATAAATGAGTGCTGGTGAAATCCCAATATTGATAAGAGTAAGCTACGAGCTGTTAGCTGTTTTGACTACCAGACTTCTTTCAAGTTTCTTCATTACAAACTAGTGACGACTATTGCAAATAGCCCTTGTGTAGAATTGTGCAAATATCCGAAAGAAAACAAGTAAACTGATTGGAGAAGTTTTCAATGTATATCTTTCTATTTGTCCTACAGACACACCCGGGTTGAAACTAAATCATCATGTATATCTGCATCTTTAATGTAAGATTGTACATTTCTGAGGAGTAGATTATAAAAGTATATTATTTACTGACACATTTCTTTGCGCGAAATTCAACAAACAAACATTGTAAACAAGATATGGATAGCACCTCATTTCTTGAAGAAACTAAATATGTAACAACTTCATTCAGATTTTTAACAACAATAATGGAAATATACAAGGGAATTTGAGTTTTGCAAAACGTTTTCCTAAAGAAAAAGAGAAATTACGTTCTAGTTTTTTTCTGCATATAAAATAATTCTATCTCGTTTCCTAATATAAATTACAAACGATCTATTGTGGTAAAGTACAATAGAAGCTTGCCCATTGGTTCAAATAGTGGTAGTATAAATAAGTAGTGTAATAAAAGATACATGCATTGTGTGAGCCATACAGTGTTTTATTCTCACATATTTTACATTTCGACTTGCATCGGACATAGGTTTGGAAAAACTTATTCATAACCATGAAAGTTGATTTTTTCTGTATTTGTACTGAAAAAACCTGATATAAACAGAATATTGTTATTATAATATTAAATCGGTCCGTGTTCTTCTATACTTCATTTTAGTTTAAGCTTCTTCTGATCTATTTGAGCTTAACACGAAAGTAAGAAACGACCATGGGAATTAAATACAGAAATATATATTCAATTGTTGGCTGAAAATTTCTTATCACAGAACAATGAGTATTAAACTCCACAAGAGCCTGTATCAGTGATATCTGAAAAAACACTTTACATCTGTATTATTTCCTAAATGCTTCTTGAATTGTATTTTCTTTCCTTAATCAGAGATCAAATGGAGTCAACAAAGATATACTAAATTTGCAGCTCTGTTTTCATCATCTATGAAAAACAGTAGAAAGTACTACCTTATGGCTGTCGCCAGGTGTTTTTTTTAATAATTAATGTTAATTTTTGTTAGTGAGTTACAAATGTTTAATATTTCTATTCATATCTGCTTGAAAAAAAAAAGAATAAAATTTATTTTATTGGTCATGCATAGCCTGACATAGGTGAAGGATTAGTTTTAATATACATAACAAAGTCATGTTTCTACTTTAATCTTCTGCGGCATTACCTGGTTGTGTTACAGAGAATCATTATTTGATGTTCTTGTTCGTGGATCTAGAGCGGTAAAACCTATAATTACTACTTAATTTTCATGCCGAAAATCAAGGCGGAAATTATTTTTTCTAATCACAAGTGTCATAATAGGTAGAAGGGGCTAGTGAAAGTGATCAATCGGTAACTCGCATGTATTATCAAATCCTTCGCAACAAAGGGAAACATTATGTAAAATGAAGAATAGCCAAACAGCTGTTTTATTCTCTCCCGTATAGTTGTCGGCTGGTAATATACATTTTGTAGATAAATATTTATTATAAATATAGAATAATGTCTGAATATATATCTCAATATACCAAATACTTAGTATATACTGAATTGATAACCAATCCTTTGAGATGAGTATTTATCACCTTTGTTATTAAATACAAAAACTACACAATAGGTTATCTGTTTTGTGCCCATCTCAGGTATCGAAACCCAAATTTTAGCGTTATAATCCTTCAGACTTACAACTGAGTTACTGGGAGTCATTTACCACGCGTCTAGATAATATGGTGGATCTTATGGTTCTTTACAAATATAATTATGTGTGAATAATTGGGAAATAATAGCATTTTAGAAAGGTTGTACATAACAACACTTAGAAAATAAGCTATATCCCAGTTTATTGTTATATGTACATTACGTTTGGATATACCTATCTTTCATTTTCATACATAAATAAATACGAAAAAAAGAATAGACTCACAACGTCACTTGAAGAAACATGCCAAAGTCTGGCTTTTTCTTCCTGTTTTTTTAACTTACCTGCATGCTCTTGAGTCTGTCCATTTGTCCATACATCACCCTAAGTTAATAAGTCTGTAAGAGTTCTTGCTGGACAACATAGAGGGATCTGTAAACATTCCTTTGTACCATTATACCACGAGCTGTAGCTTTTTCATATTATGTTTGTGTTTTCTCATTGGTCTGTCGGGTACAGGTGAATATCAGTCTCATCTTGTGAGGGCGCCATCTTGACAGAGTTTTGCAGCCCAGATTTACCTGAATCCAACGGTTAGCTAGTAAAGGTGTTTCGTTCTTCAAATCATTACTCATCCTGATCAAAGAGGTCTGACACTCTGTGAATCTTTCTTTACTCTTGTTAAATTTCTACTCTTCAGCTTGTAAGTATCACCAGTTTAATGTTCAGTTTTTGTTAGTTCTATTTCATTTCCTTTTGTGTGGCTTTTTTTAAAGTGCTCTTTCATTTTTCCTTTCTTTACTTTACAATTTCTCTAGATTTGTTTGATCTAGAGATAATTAATGAAAATCATTTCTATTCGTTTCACGCAGTTTCTGCGTCTTCTCTCTCTTCATAAGTCCTTTCATTAAAGTCTACCAGACAAATCCTTCAAACCTCCAGTTTTACGGGATTAAATCTGTTTGTAAAATCTTTTAACCAAGGCATACGACACCGTTATTGTAATTTCATCACTTCTGAAGCACGTAATTGTATGTGCTGCCCAGTGAGAACATCTTCAAAATTTTCTTACCTATTAAAGATAATTGATTTACTTTGTTGTTATTAATTAAACTATTATTCCATTTCTTATACTCTGATAAAGGATTGTGTCTTTTAACAATATTATGCTAAAAATAATTAATCTCTTTGAGTAACTTTGACCTTAACTTTATATATGAAAACTAAATTTCTAAGAAGAAACACTGATAGGCTCATTCACTAATTAATAACTACAGTTTGTGTTAAAGAAACACTTATAAGCTCATTCCCTAATTAATAACTACAGTTTGTGTTAAAGAAACACTTATAAGCTCATTCACTAATTAATAACTACAGTTTGTGTTAAATAATCACTTATAAGCTCATTCACTAATTAATAACTACAGTTTGTGTTAAAGAAACACCTATAAGCTCATTCACTAATTAATAACTATAGTTTGTGTTAAAGAAACACTTATAAGCTCATTCACTTCGTTCTTACAACAATACCTTTCCTTATTAATTCAAGAGCAAAGTCATTTTTTTAAATGGTGTTCCAGACGTGTGTGTGTCTATAGACGAAAACTGTTACTATAGTAACAGAATCATACGAGGAAGCACTTAGCAGAGCCCAAAACATTTACATAATTCTTCGTGTTATGCATGATTGTGTAATTCTATTATTCATAACTATTCGTGACAAGAAGGCCATTACACTATGCTCAAAAATAACATAAATTCTTTATTATCGACAAGAAAAGCTGTGAGTTGTTTAAGCGGAACTTTAATTAAAAATCGTTATTTAGTGAACAATCGAATAGACTCTTTAGATGTATTCAGTTTTATCTTACACCAAGTTAACTGCTCAATCACCTTTTCTTAGTGTAGGATTTTAATAGACAACTGAAATCGTTTGGGAATTATTACCTAAAATCCTTTAATGATTCACTCAGAAGTTAATGAGGTAAGTTCGTAATAGATGGTTACTGTAATACTGGCTAAAAGGTCGGAAACATAGCTACATAATTTGGAATCTTACACAATGTTCATAATATATATATATATATATAATGTTGGAAATAATTTTTACAATACTTTTACGAAAGAATATGAGTAAAGCAGCAATGTCAAATCGTTAAAGTTCAAATGCCAGGCTACGTGTAAAACAGTAGAAATTCACTAAACTTTTGGGAATGCTATTTTGAAAATTGACTGCACACCAACCTCATTTTATTGTTAAATAACATAAAATTAAAAGACAAACAGCATAATAAAATATCGTTCAATAAGAAGAGAAATAAATAAATAATTGTACTTTTTAAAGCGAATTAAATCATTTTACCCAGTTATACACGTAAATCGTACCCTTAAAGGTCAGTTATATGTTACAACACTCTGATCCATTTTGTAGATGTACAGTATGTTTACTTAAGATTTCAACGCCTTAAATATTCAAATAAATACTCTTTAAGGGAGGTGAACAGGTTTGTGCTTAACTAGGACTTCTTTAAGTTGTTGATCTTTACACAAGTTAAAGATTTGAGTCTGCAAATCAAAATTATGTTTTGAGCATTATCTGTAATGTTTGAAACTTTAAGAATAATTTTTGTTTACTAGTAAAACCTGTGTAAACAACGTGTGATAATCTCCACAGTGGAACATTACATTATTTAAATAACAAGTCAGCTTACGCCATGTTGACATTAGTTGGCAACTTTTATGTAGGATAATACGTATTCCATTATACATCTTACTAAATAGAGCAACATTACGGCACATAATGTTTGTTTAAGATATTTATCTCAAATATTTGAAGAATTGAGCTATTTTTCGTTGTGTATATTAAGACGTGTATATTATTTTTTAGAATGATAACAATAAGCTATTTTTTTAAATTACACACACACACACATATATACATGTTTGTATATGCATATAAACAAAATTTAGACATTGGCACTCTAAGTATTTAATAAATAACGCTTATCTACATACATACGTTTTACAGCCCAATAAGTTTTACCACGCTTAAAAAAGAACGAAAGTTGAAACTGTTGAAAAACAGAGAAAGAGGAGGAAAGAACTCAGAAAAAAAAGAAAGCGATTATTTGTTGTTCTAGCATGCATAATTTCATCAAAAAGACAGCGTTTTTAGATAAAATGATAGAAGACAAAAACAAACCGATAAAACAACGGATGATAAAATAAAGACACAATATCCCGTCCACAACGAATGACGAAACCACAATCATTAAGCGTAAAGGACATCCAATAGATCGTCTGTAGGATCTCGGAAGAACGCGAAATATTCTGGAGAGCTTTACCCCACGGGATTCATGTAACGCTAACCCTTAACCCTGTGTTATCAGTCTCGTCAGTCCCTTCTGACTTGAGAGGTTTCATGTAACATTTTTGAGAGATGTTTCCTTTCAATATTATGTTTCGACAGCGTATGGCGCTTACGGTGCAAGTTAAGCGTAACATCTGCGATCTAACTAGTTACTTCCCGAGCCTGTGATTAGTCGGGCAGGGTCGGGAGAAGTGGCATACAGTAAAACACATTCATTATTTATATTGAGCTAGACGGAAACATGTGTCTAGGAAGATCTAATAACACGAATAGCTTTGCAACTGGGTATTGCCACATCGTAACTTCATGTCCCTATAACTTGTTAGCTAAATGTATATATTTCTGTATATATAATGTTTGGATCTGTAACGCATACACACACACACACACACATATGTAATAAATAGAGTGATAGCTTTTGTTGTTGTTATATTTATTCAAATTCCAAGTTCTTCTTTACTAGTGGACTATAAACAAAGATTGCCTTCAAGAAACAAAATGGACATACAGCTAAATAGATAGACGATAACCACATTGTTCAATACTTAATTTTTTTAAAGTAAAAGCTATTCATATACAAATAAACACTTTTGTGTTTGAAAGGAAGACAGAAATGTTTGTAGTTATATAAATCGACTTAAGAATGTAAGATTAATATCGTTAAATTAAATAGCATTAATGTTTGTTTGTTTTTTATGAATTTCGCGCAAAGGTATACGTGGGCTATCTGCGCTAGCCGTCCCTAATTGGGCAGTGAAAGACTAGAGGGAAGGCAGCTAGTCATCACCACCTTCCACCAACTCTTGGGCTATTCTTTTACCAACAAATAATGGGACTGACTGTAACATTATAACGCTCTCACGACTGAAGGGGCTAGCATGTTTGGTGGGACGGGGATTCAAACCCGCCACCCGCAGGTTGCGAGTCAAGCGCCCTGACCATGTCGGGCCCAAACTCTTTACACGTCTGTTTGATATTTATGAAGGAAAACACGAAACAACAACTAAAAAAAAAAATATTTTCAGAAGCTACACAGGGACTTTTGAGCATAGCCATTTCTAATTTTAAACTGATAGACTAGAGAGAAGGTAATCAACAGTGCTCACCACCAACTACTCAGCTACTTTTGTCTAACCGACTAGTGGGATTTGACCATCACTCTAATATCACACCCACGGCCCCAAAGTGTTAAGCTACTTTTTTTTGCGAAAGGGCTCGCGAACCATGTGTTCTCCAATTTACAGTTCGGGATCGCTAACCATTAAGCGATAGAATACATAATATTAGAAATTAAGCTCAATTTTCATATCCTAAAATAATAAAGATAAACAATTATTTGAGTGATGTGAAAAGGTACATTTGTTATTCATGATCTATGCCAACAAAATCAAACTTAAAAATTTTAATTTCGTTTTTTTTTTCTTTTTTAGGAATGAGTGAGAACGCTCTTTGTGACGTCTACGCCTCTCTTAATGTATTTATGAGAGCAAACTAATTATTCTAGCTTTTCCGTGCAGCGTGGTATTATTTCCATGTTTGATTACGCGAAAGTGCCAAACCAATTTCGCGACGACTTTTTGGAGCTCAATCACTATAGAATGAGCTTCTTTTTCTTCCACGGAGCTAAAGCGTGTAATCCCAAAGTTGGAAGCACCCAGTCGGCCAACATGGTAATTAACTCCCTTTGCTGCCTGGTGGCCTTGATAGAGATTTGTTGTCAGATTTCAAAAACTGCCTTGAGAAGTGTTTCAATAGAGATAGTTGAGCTAGAAATCTGTCACCTTTTTACAACTCTAAAGGTTCTGATCGTCTTTGCCAGAGGTTCTATGCTATAACGAAATAATCATTTCAAACTGTCAAATCAGTTAATGCAGAAAGCCATCCTATTATCTGTCAAGATTAAGAAGACTTTACTTTCTGCTTTAGTGAACAACATCTAGGAATGCCTTGGGTGCCATAGATATATATAAAAAAAATCAGGTTTTGAATTAATCTTTGAAACAAGCGTGTATATCAAGCAAAACAAAGCTCGTGTTTCCATAATCTGTTTGTGTTGCAAGAGCTTGACATGACATGTGTAGATTACACTTCAAAGATACATGTTAAAAAGATGGTTGAAAATGGTCCAAGGGGGTTAAATTATTATTATATATTTTTTTACAAATGAAGAATTTATTCATGCATTGTTTCATGAAGAATAAATTTAATTAACTTTAGTCCGAAATGAACAAGAATTGACTCAATTCTGTAATGACATTGAAGTTACGTATTCTTCTCCGATGTGTTTAGGCAAATAGCTGCTTTGTAACATGGTTTTTAGTTTCCTTATTTTGCATTATGCACTATAAGACATTTCTAAAAAAGTTATTTGCATATTGCGCTGAACCTTCGCAGATGGTTTCTCAAATAATGCTCTTCACATAAACGTATTTTATGAAATCATAATTAGGAGACATATAAGTGACAAGTTTTCATTGTAACAGGTCTTTGAGATGCATTTTTTTTATTATCTTACTGCTGGTGATTTCAACAAAGACCACCTAATTGTCTTTCAGAAGGTTTGTATGTTTTCTTGTTTATTACATGTCACTGTGACTTTTACAGTTTTATACTGCTTCCATAAAGTGATTAATGTGGTTCTTAAGTTTGTAAACTACGCACTTTCTACCAATTCACCATAGTTATAACACATCTCTGGAAACGTATATTTTTTTTCTTGCAATGTCCATGCACGAGTCCGTGCAATGAAATGCATTATATATTTCATTGTGAAGTGTGATATGCATTTTGAGGTTATAATATAACATAATCATTTAGCAGTAAATCACACAGTCAGTCCAGAGTATTATGTTGGCATTGTTAAGTTTACAATATAAACTAATTTATTCAGGTTGGTATTTACTTTGTCCAATTTGAGGTATAACAAACATTGTTCAAGCTCAAGTATAACACTTGTTGTTCAATATGGTGTAGCCCTCCAATGGCACAGCGGTATGTCTGCGGACTTACAATGCTAGAATCCGGGTTTCGATACCCATGGTGAGCAGAGCACAGAGAACCCATTGTGTAGCTTTGTGCTTAACTTCAAACAAACAAGCAAACAAACAATATGGTGTATAACATTAATTGTTCAAGCTGAAATATAACACATTTTGCAATGAAGAGCATAATGAACTTTATAGGAATTAGAGCGTATTTTAATACCAGCATCTATAGATTCGACCTTCTGTAACTATTATTGCGATAAATGTTTCAATAAAATCTATCTTCCTTTGTCAGTTTCAAAAATGACGGAAAAAAAGGAAATATTTAAACTTCTATTTGCCTTGTTAAAAACTTTAAATGATATGCTTTTTAGTTTCATTTTTACAAATATTGTACATTTAAGAGTTTACTACTTTCTACAATTTTAAAGTTGTCGTGCCAACTAAAGTGATTTTTTTCTATAAAAAAACTGTATATACAAGCAGTGGCTCTGTTAGCCAGAGGTACTGGGTTTAACTCGCGGTATCAAAGTCTTTCTTCACTTATCGGCTTTTTCATTTAAAGTTTATTGGCAAGTGTTACTCTTATATTTCCCTAACGTTTCAAAATATTTGTGTTCCATATCGAGGAGTTCAATGTCTAAGAAAGAAACTCAGCTACGAGGTATTTAGGATTTCTTATGAAATATCACCAATCGATGGCATCGTTCTGTGATAGCGTGAATACGTGAGTAAAATAAACCTTTATGTCAGAGCCGAGAAATGAAGGGGAAGAAAGGATACTTTAGGAATTATGTGATTTCTACACAGAATAATAAAAAATATGACCTCTTCTGGGTTTCTCAACAAAAGTACGATACATTATTTTAGTGCTTCTCAGTTCTCAGTTTATGGATTTGCAACGCTAAAAATCCGGGGTTCGGTTCCCTTGGTGGACAGAATGTATAGCTTTGCACTGAGGAAGCAATGACTTCCTCTTTTAATAGTTTTTCAGTGAATTATGTAAAGTTACAGGTAAGGTTCCTGTGAAGACCAGCCACATTTTATATACTAAACTCTCAGTAGAAAGTAGAGTTGTTGGTGGATTTTCTTAAGTTTGTTTCCCACGATACGAACCACTACTGAACATTCCAACTTCCGTTTAATATTAACTTCCGATCAGGGCTAAGCTATGTCTATATTAGCTTACTCATAAAACAAAAGAACTGAATAAACATATTATTTTCCATCTTCATTACTGAAATCACGAACTCGTGCAAAACAAACTGTAGTAGAAGTAACTTGATTCACTAGTCATCAAATACATTTCTTTATCATAAGGATGAAAATACTTATTAGTTCAATATAGTAAAACACGTTTTATCCCATATAATCGTTAACTACGATCCAAAATCTCGATTTAAAACAGCCGTTATAGTTATGAATAATAATATCACATTGGTTTCCATGAACACTTAATAATACTTATATATACGTAAACTTAAAGCCTCTTTATTAAAAAATTAGCTAGTTTTTGTCTGGAAATATTTATATCTTATGTAATCGGATAAGGGAGAATGGTTCAAAGCGTACTGTTCTCTTTGAATTTCTTTTTCACATTTACAAAAAGCCACAGCTCTAGGTCTTTATTAAACCATCTTCACAGTGTTTTATTAATTGAGCTTCACTCAAGGTGATCAGTTTTGCTTAATACTTCTTCTTTTGAAGATTTCTGTGACACTTTATAGTGTCTCTCAGAAAAATAAACAAACTGTTATATAGATCTAACATTAAAGGAGTTTCCATATTCTGGGTGGATACCAGTGAAACTAACTTATTAAGCAACAAATGGGTGCGGTAATGTATGTAAATTATGATATTTTTCAAATACTTTCGTGCAAATTTAACCTGTCCTGTAATTAGGATTTTAACGCCATTGGTTACTTCCTTCTAACACGAACTAACATTTTAAGCGATCGATGCTGATAAGGTGAAAGCGCTTTTTCCGTCTTTAGTTAGCTGTAGTTTATTATGAAAAACAGAAATAATTCTTTTAGTGGGTTATTTGAATCAGCGACAAAGACGACCACCCTCTAACCTTACCAGTGACGATCCACCCAAGAGTACTCAAGTATTTTAATGTTTGTATGTCTCGTGTATTATAAAAATAATGTAAAATAGTTTACTGCACATACCAAGTGATACATGATAGGCAATAACATAAAACTCTGAAAAGAAATTTACCTAGGATACTGTATTTGAAAAATTGTCGACCTAAGATTTGTAATTAACTTATGTTTCCTGACGTTAAACTGATAAAAAATCGATACTTCTTAGTTGGTGCTTTTAACACCCAATTTGTTATATATGAGATAAATCCACTTTGGAAAAATACATGGTATGCAAATTATCATTTGTTGGTAGAAGTCGTTTTATTAAATAAAATACAATTAAGATGGCTCTTTTAATAAAGCATATTAGTCAATTTAAGTTCACTAGTAAATAATCCTACTTTGATCATACAATCACTAAGAATTAATGGTAAATGAATGTCCTTTTTTGTAACTGGAGAAACATGGCCATAGAAAGATCAAGTCCTGTAGACATATCATATTCCTTTTTTTTTCCATTTTTGAATCCACGCTTTTTATTTTCTACTTTCTTCATAGACTTAGTCATCATTCAGTATATCTGCTACTCATCTAGCACTCAGCTCAAGGGAAGTTGTGTGATTAAACAATAATGAAGTCTAAGCGTTTTGTTTCTAGTGCAATGTGAATTGAATTGGAGTGATCCTGCATCGTTCAAAATCTAATTACGCTGACTTATATTTCTGGCATTACAAAAAACTTAGCTAGAATTATTTAATATTTAATTACATAAACTTTCTTGGCGTAAAAGTATTTTTAATCTCTATCTTACTTACAGTTATAAAAATTTATATCTCTAGTGTAAACACGTGTACACATTTTTGTTTTTACATTAATCTTTAGAATGACAGTATTTTGACTGTGAAGTTTCTGTTAACTTTTACTTCATGACTGTATATGTTACCTAATCATTTAACTCCAGATTTTCTTGTCGCCATCCGTTTTCCGTTAATAACATATTTTGTTTTAATACAGATTTTGCGTCCACTCACTGTTATCATAAGTATCTGTGACTGTTACATGACACAATACGAATATTAGTCGCAAGTAGAAAAATCACAGAAAATATAGTTTACGTAACCTATCTTTATGGTCTGCCTGCAGTTGGAAACCGAACGTGCAGAACTATTATTTAGGCTTATAATTGTTTCACCTCCATGAAAGTAGACTGGTTGGTTATGTTCTGTGATTGGTTCTGTCTGTTCTCGTAATCAGGGAAGCGGTTCCCAGCAGTGCAACAAGACATACTTAGTCACGGTAAAGTGCTTCTCTTTACTAGATAGTTTCCGATGTATATAACGCTGAAGATTATGATTGCAATAATTTCCTTCACATAGAGGTCAGTGTGTGTGTGTATATATATATATAAGTATGAGTATTTCGTTGCCATCTCACTGGGAATTCTCACGTTATAATTATGTTCCTTGTTTGAAGAATTGTCCGACAAAAAATAAAATAAAATTACTGATAATTTTGCGTAAATTTATTATTCGGTTACATTTTTGTCAAAACATTTCTCAGTATGACCAGAGATAATTCCTGTAATTTGCGTTTTATATATACATATATATATATCTAAATTTTGTTTTAGATGCAATTTTACTTAATCTCATAAAAATTATTATATATTTTTTGTCAATAGGAAACTAAACAACATAAAAATACTACGACAGGCATAGCCGTAACACTTAGTTCTAGAACATTAGCGATGGGTTTACGTAAATAAAAAATATATAGTCTCTGCTCAATGATAAATTTGGTGAGACCGTGGGGATATATATATATTTATTTTTGTAATGGATTACATTACTTAGACGTTTTTTTATTATGATGAATAATAATTTGCATCTAAATGAATTCAAAGCTAATTTAAATTCAAGGTTATTGTATATTGTTTACTTGGGCAAAGGGAAGGAACGTCTAAGGTTCTTAGATATTTTCCAATAAAATATTCAGAAGAAATTTTACTACGTTTTATTTTGATAAATTTCCAATTTGATAAATTTGATATATATTTCAGATTGCATCTTCGTCATATCAAAATAAAATTTCATTTCTTGATTGCTTGATGAATGTGTGTGGACTGAACAGCTTTGCATGAGTTTTTCTTGCTAGCATGAATCCTGTCACTTTACGCCTTTCGTCCTAATGAACATATAGTAATAGTTTTGCTGAATTGCTTGGCATTCTCGTAGTCCTGAACCGGATCTTTAGTAAAAATCATTTTAATCTTTTCTTTATTGTCACTGAATCACTAAAGGCTTTCCAAAACTAATGTTTTGCCTTTTCTCGCACTTATCCAGAGTTGATTTGGAAATGTTCGCACTTGTTTTATTTATGTAACTTACGGACTGATAAAGGTACCAGGACATGCTGGACTTTCTGGAAAAGATACACTAAGAATTTTGCTGAAGAGGCACGCAAAAACCTTAATGTTGCACCAGTTTATACGATTTTTTTCATAATTTATTGTCATATATATAACTCATTCGGAGACTCAAAGATGAGTTTTTCAATTGGGTTTTAATTTTAGATTTATAACCTTTCCACTTACATATTGTTTTACTTCCCTGACAAATGGCTTAATGTTCTTTACACACATCCCCGCCTTGACACTTATGGTTTAAATACCACTTTATTGACAATGGGTCTTTCTGACATTCTCTTTGGCTCATTCTCTTTGTTACCCTGTCGAGAACGCTTTCACTCACCTTTTTTTTTTTTTTCTTTTTGGTAATGTTTAACAATATACATCGTCGCTTAGCAGCAAAATTATCACCTGATTGTTCTTAGGCCAACTATGGTGTTTATGTTGAATGCTCAATATTTATGTTGATTTGTTAGAAAGGTTTGCATTTTAGTCTTTATTTTTTTCATTACTTCAGTGATATAACAGCAAAATAGTTTAATTCAGAAGTTTTATGACATTGAGTTGTAGCCAAAAGCAAAATACAATTTATTAAGTAGTGTTTCAGCGAAGCCTTGCATTACATTTAAGTACTAAATTGGACTACAAATAGGCTTACTATTACTGACGTTATAGAGTCAATGTTTAAAAAGTTTTAAGTGGTAAATAAATGTTAATTAAAAATATTCTTTTGGTATTTTAACATATATTATATTTAATTGGCTTTAAAACATAAAGAAAAATAAACGTTTATTACTATCAAGTATCTTTTATCCTTTGGAGAGTCGAAAGAGTGGAAAATTTGGGTCGGAATGTTCGCTCTATGTTTTTTACTTCCTGTCCTAGAATACAGTGAAAAGGCTCATGAGTGCTATTTAAGTCTATTTCAGAGTGCACACGTACGTTTGTTCAAGATAACATTTCCTTTTTCTGTATAGTTTTTTACTAAAAATGTGATGATTAAAGAATTACTTCGAGACTGATGAAATAAGTGAAGAGTAGATACATTTTGTAGGTACAGACAAATTTGTTTTAGTCAAATTCTGTAATATTCGTTGATCATTCAACAATGGTTACACATCATTGTTGACAAGCGTGTGTACTACGTTATCCTTAGAGATAATCAGCTATGTCTCCCTTCTTTTCGCACTCGTCTTCATTGCATTTTCTTTGTCGACTTATTTAACAATCCAGATTTGCTTTCTATTTCACAGTACCATTTATCTTCTAATTTTTTTATATCCTTTCATTTTTCTGCCTTGAATTTTTGTGTATTCAACTTTTCTGTAAGCTTAATTATTATTATTTTCAAAACTCATCTTTTTATAGAAGGGATTTCTACAATTTTTTTCTTTCCCAAATTCCTTTGTTTTGTTTTTATTTCATATTTTTCAGGTTTCAACAGTGACGTTTGCTCTTGAGTGACTCATTTGAGAGTGATAAGACTGTTACTTTAAAATTTTTAAATCCAGTGTGGACCAGATTTTTACGACTGACACTTTATTTTTGTATTATGGCACAACTGGACTTTTTTTTTTTTTTTGTAGCGTGAGTCAGAAGACACGACGCACGTCAATCAATTAAGAAGAAACCCAAACTCTGCTGGGTATCTATAAAATCACTATGAAGTAAAATCTTCTATGGAAAGCTGAGTGAAACAAAGTGTGTAAATAGTTGAAGGTAAAATTAACAAACTAAAACACTTAATACAGTGTTAAGTAGTGAAATTGAATTATATCAGATATTATTTTAGTCACATGTTTGTTTCAACTTTTATAAGTCCTTTTCAGATCTTGATTTAATTTTACTTTTTTTTAACTTCATTCGATTACCTCTCCCAGTGGGTCAACGGTATGTTTGATTTCCCTTGATGGGCAAAGCTTTTATAGCCCATTGTGTGGCTTTTAGCTACAACAAACAAACAATCATTTGGTTCTTTTGGTTTAAATGTACAAAAATAAAAGCGCAAAAGCGCTATCATCATTTTACACATTTTTTTTATATAGAAATTGATTTTTTAAGTGCAAACAGATCATGAGATCTTGCGATTTACTTCATTATTTTTCTGCCTTATATTTGAATACCTTAGAATATTTTCTAATTGTTTATCTGAATTAATGGATGACCAAACGAGACTATATCCAAACGACTCGATCACAGTACATTATAAGGCGGATCTTAATCTAGTATTGAGCGTGGGAATGTTGGTCAGTAGATGCAAGGATAGAGCCAAGAACACGCTCCGCACTTTCAGCTGTAGGGGGTGTTATAACCTTGACAGTCAGTTTCTAGTCGTTCTTTTAAGAGAGGCCGATAAACAGCTGGCGTTTCTGTCTGGTTCCCTCCTTTTGGTCAGCAGTTCAAATTGGGGGATGGTGAAACCTAAATCTTGGGGCCTCTGACTCGGCCATTTAGCTCAATACACTATGAGCTATATTATTTTAAAGCTTTTTCGATCATATTCAGTTAGACTGCACTAATTAAAGTTTTAATAGAAAACATAATACACAAAAAATATATAATACAAATTGATTTCACAATAAGATATCTGATACGGCCAGATCATAGATGGCAATAGTGTATGTAACGCTTCTCTTTTAGGCATATTACACTTGTGTTTTAAGTTGACTCAGTAACACAGTAAAAAGATCATGGAGACACTTCTTACTTAGAGTGACTCGTATGATCTTCCTGTTTTTAATCAACGTCATGCACTAGCTTTAACTGATACAACAGCAACACGAGAGATGTAGTGTTTTACCATTGTGGGGATTTTGAATTTTGAATATCTTTGAGATTTTCCAAATTTTTATAAAAGAAGACAATATTTTAGCAAAGCTGATATTTACAACATCATTTCTATGATCTTAAATACATATATATATATATATACACATGTAAGATATTTAGAAAACCTTTCTCAGTTAGTAGATAAGGTCACTTTCAGATTATAGATAAGCCTATATGTTAGATGTTGTTTCTTTCCGAATATCGGTATTTTTCTAAAAACTAAGGGCACGCATCTGTTCCGCTTATAAAAACAGCGATGCTAACGGGGCTTTGTAAAATTCCTTCAAAACTTGATCGGTGGTTTGAGAGGTCTACGTTAGAAGAAATATTCATACAGCGAGGATATTAAATGAAGTAAAGCCAAATGATACAACATTTCAAATATAAAATCATTTAATGGAAGCAGAAAACTGGCACAGCAAAGCCCTTAGAAAAGCAACAGACTGATATCACATCAGGACTAAGTGAAGATCATGGTTATGAAAAAGAGGTAAAAAAGTGAAGAACTCACAAACCTACGATGTCATTGTGACGATGTTACCTTCTGAAGTTGATGGAGGTTAAGAAGTTTCCAGCAATACCTCGAAGTAAACGACTATTTCTTTTTATAAGAAAGGTGGACAAAAAAATTAGAATTATGATAATTTTGTCTGAACACATACCTACCAAGGTCCAAAATTAGAATTATGATAATCTTGTCTAAACACATACCTACCAAGGTCCAAAATTAGAATTATGATAATCTTGTCTAAACACATACCTACCAAGGTCCAAAATTAGAATTATGATAATCTTGTCTGAACACATACCTACCAAGGTCCAAAATTAGAATTATGATAATCTTGTCTGAACACATAACTACCAAGGTCCAAAATTAGAATAATGATAATATTGTATAAATACATACCTACCAAGGTCCAAAATTAGAATTATGATAATCTTGTCTGAACACATACCTACCAAGGTCCAAAATTAGAATTATGATAATCTTGTCTAAGCACATACCTACCAAGGTCCAAAATTAGAATAATGATAATCTTGTATAAATACATACCTACCAAGGTCCAAAATTAGAATAATGATAATCTTGTATAAATACATACCTACCAAGGTCCAAAATTAGAATTATGATAATCTTGTCTGAACACATACCCACTAAAGTCCGTACACAGCTGCATTGAACTTTTATGTGTTTGATCTGTTGAAGAGTGTGCTTGGAAATATAGACCTGAAATATTAGTTTATTTATAAAGTCAGGGAAACATTGACATTACTATAGTATATCATGTATATTTTTTAAAAATGAAGTCATAGGTCAATCTCCCAGCAAGGATCACTAATTTTTTATTTAACGGTTATGTATGGGATTAGCTTCAATTCAAATAACTTAGAAAAATCGCAAATATATATTTTGTGAAACTGTTATTGTTGCTTACTTAATACAAAGCCACACAATGGGCTATCTGCCTTTGTCCACAACGGAGAGCTGAACCTTCGGTTTTTACTTAGACTTGCCGCTTTCCCATCAAGAAACAGTTCTATGATAGAGAGAAAAATAATGTTTTTGATGTGATCTAATTTTAGACTTTTACAACAACATAAAAATTGTTATATACCAAACACCTCACTCATCCAAGAATATTTAAAGGTAAAAAGAAGATTGCTTAGTAGTTATCGTGTCAATCTGCAAATTAAAATATTAAGTGTTTGATACGTGATGCCGCTGAACGCGCTTCGCACTATTAGCTGTAGACATATTTTAAAAGTGACAGCGAAACCCTTTGTTCATAAAAAAAAATAACTGGACACTCTTTCCCTCTATAGAGTAATTCAAAAGTAGAGACGGCTACACGTGAACACCAGAGGGCCTCTGACCTAATCGTTTATCTGACGAGCGCATAAGATGCTGTTTAGGTTGAAAATTTTCGATTCCTTGTTTATAAGTGCGTAATTTGTTTAGAAATGTCAACTCCACTAATCCAACTCTTTCGCCATAATTTGTGAAATTTACACAACAAGGTGAAACATACAGACACACGCACACAGAAGTATATATATATGTGTGTGTGTGTGTGTGTGTGTGTGTATGGAAAAATGCGCTTTAGAGTATCTTTCTCTACGAATTGATCCCATAATTGGCGAGTTTCCTATTTACTCACTTTGTTGTAGGTTAGAGGGAATAATGAGGTGTGGCATTTTCTGTTATGGAATATTTACGTATACAGGTAAAACCATCTTTGCACAGCAGCAAGTTCTAGGAATTGGTGGATGGAGAGTTATACAACAACAAACGAAGAAGAGCAGAGATAAAACTAGTTTGACGATAACAATTAAATAATCTTTTATATTTCCCTTTAATAGTCTCACATTTGCTAAAGATTAACTTTAAATAAAAATACTTACGATGACTGAACACCTGCTTTACCTTCCAAGGCTGACGTTACCTGCTGCTGGACTCAAGGAAAAAGAATAAAGGGGAAACAAAAGCTACTTTCGGGTTAATTTTATTGTTTTGAAAGACTAAACAAAACAAAAGGGCCCGGCATGGCCAGGTGGTTACGGCACTCGACTCGCAACCTGCGGGTCGCGGGTTCGAATCCCCATCACACCAAACATGCTCGCCCATTTAGCCGTGGGGGTGTTATAATGTGACGGTCAATCCCACTATTCGTTGGTAAAAGAGTAGCCCAAGAGTTGGCGGTGGGTGGTGATGACTAGCTGCCTTCCCTCTAGTCTTACACTGCTAAATTAGGGACGGCTAGCGCAGATAGCCCTCTTGTAGCTTTGCGCGAAATTCAAAAACAAACAAACAAAACAAAAATGGTACTTTAAGTTGTTAACAAAATACCTTAGTGATAGTGGTTCGTTAAGCTGCATTTTTTCTCGGATATTAAAGGCCTCACTTGATACCGGGTTCAATCCCTCGATTATGAGATTATATCTGAGGATGGACTTTGTTTCAGCGAGAGAAGTTATATATAGTTTATACTGATAAAAGTGTATTACTGAGAGTAGATAGACGTTACATCTTTTAGTTCAGTTGGTTAAGCTCTCGTTTGGCATGCAATAGATATTGGGTTTGATCTCGAAAAATGCAAAAATAACACAGGAAAGATATTGGCACTAAACGGAAATCGCCTTGATTTTGAGAGAGAGAAGGAATGGAGTAGTTAGGCACTTTAAGTTGACAACACCGTCCCACCAGTAGCTACAGGGCTAACCCTAAAGCACAGAGCACTTGACTGGCATGCAGGAAGTATCAGATTCGTTCCCAAGACGTGAAAAATTGTTTCAACACAGAAAAATTGGCACAAAACTAGTAGTCATCCGGCATTCCGTGATCGTGAGATTAAACCCGAGGACTAGGCATGTTTTTTTAAGAGAGGAAGAATGTGTTATTTCGAGTTATTAAAAAGTACATTAATTGCAGTAGCTTAGGTACCAGCTATTCATATAGTGTAATGCAAAAACTGGAGTCGATCATGCAAGATGTTTTCTTTATTTCCTAATCATTATCAGTATCTTGTTATACTATATAAAAACAGCTATATACACACACACACACACATATATATATATATATATCAGTCTTTGATTTTTAACATAGTGTTGTCTGTCCATCTTTTATGTGGACAGTTTCTGTTAGAGGCCTAGTTGCCTAGTTTGTTCTTTAAATATCATCTAAAGCACGGAGGTACTGATCTTTTGTTTTGTAGATGTCCAAATTAATTAATATGTTGTCTTGATAAATAAGTAGATATATACTGCCTTGTTAAAATCATAATGATAATAGGTTTACATATGTAAGTGAGAAACTAATAATGTCAAGATATTGAGTAACAAGTCAACATTACTAATATTATCTTTACCCCAAGTTGTCCGTTTTTTGTTTTAATTTTTATGCTCTGACATTATACCTTTTGATTCTTTAAGCTATTCTGCATCAAATAATATACAGAACGTAGTACGTCACAGTAGTTGGAATAGTGATCTACGCCTTACCCAAAAAACAATGATTATCTGTCTGTCTAAGAAACACAAACTTACAAGCATTGTTCAGAATCAATTTTAGTAATAAATAGTTGCTAAAGATTTTGCCCCAGCGAAGTGGCTCAGCGATAAGTTTGGGGGGGGGGGCTTATAATGTTAAAAATCGGGTTTCAATACCAGCCATAGGCAGAGCACAAATAGTCCATTGCGTAGTTTTGCGCTTAACAACAACAACAAAACAAAAACTGAAAGATATTTTCAGTATAACTACTGTAAAAGGAATGCTGATTCAGAGTTAATTCGTAACTTTCTAACGACTTTCCTTACTGACTTGAGCAGAGTTTATAAATTGATTATTATAACACCATACAACCATGGTCAAGTCCCAAATGGGATTTTTTTTGTGGTAACAGGGTGGGAGCAGCATCCGGTGGATTTTTGATGTAATTATCCATGACCTTTGTTTTTTGATGACTCAAACTATTTTATATCATCTCACTTTCTGCTATGAACTCAGATATTTTTCTGTGAATTATTTTGTATTCACGTTCACTAAGACATTAGTTTGTGAACTCTAATAAAATTATGTTCAAACTAATATTACTTTCTGCGTGTTTATTACTACTGTGGCAACTATACCTTTTTTATTTGCAGACATCCTTTACATATTTACACTAAACTGTAGATTACAAAGTGTAAAACTTTATAACCAAAAGTTTACTTTAGATAAAATTCAGAGACACTGTATATCGCTTTGTATAAATGATTTATGTAGATCTAATAACTAATAACATCCTTCTAATATGAATTTCCGTATATTTTATTTATAGAATATTAAAGGAACATAAAATTCACAACAGTAGAGTTCAGTAACCCATCAGTAATCTTGAGTGCTTATGCATTAAAAATTAGGGTCGATACCCGTGGCGGACACAGTGCAAATAGCCCATTGCGTAACTTCATACTTAAGCACAAGCAAACAATGATAAAAGTAAATTAAAAATAATAAATAAAACATTAAAAGCACGTAATTTCCTAAAAGTTTATGTAAGAGTAAATATGCATGTCTCCTTCAAAGTCAACATTACATGTGAACTTATAGGCACAAAAAAATAATAAGAAATTAAACACCTCTTTAGAATACTCAGCTATTCAAATGTAATCTATACTTTATTGCATTGATTCAGTTAAACATTCCGGATTGTGTTCCCATATATAAGTAGAACGAAAGTCTTGCACAGAATGTATCTATATGTTTGTGTGTTTAAACACACATATATGTATAAATGTATGTATATATTGTGGATTATATAATATTTGTTAAATAACAATTATTACTTTATTGTGGAAATACATTGAAAACAGTAAACGTTAACCTTCAGAAAAGGTTAAGCCTAATAATTTACTCTAAAAGGGCCAAAAAAGAAAAAAAAATTAAAAGTTAAACAAGTTGTCTGCTTAAAAACTAATGAAGGAAAATGATTAAAATATCAGTTTGTGGTAATTTCTGTAACAATGATCAGAAGTGACGAGAATTTATTATATAATGAAAGTGGTCCTAGATTGATATATATATATATATATTCTATCAGGAACGAAGGAAAACGACCAAGTATTGAAGTATATATACAGAGTATTCGGTACGTTGTATCAAAATGATTTTGGAGCCTCACCACATATGAAGACCGAGCATCTTGACAATAGCCATGTAGTGTAGTTTCCATTGGAAGAGGCTATGTCTTGATCCCTAATTTGGCCTTGGTGATCACTTTTGGAAGTTTTACACCTAGTGACCGGTAGAGAATCACATGAGACTTCTTACAGTTATCAAGGTACACATACGCATTGTAAAGTGTCCCTTGTGCTGTCATTTCTCCTCGGTTAGGAAAAGTTGTTTTTCCTTCCCTTGATGTATCATGGAAATAACTCGTCTACATGTGACATGTGTCGTTCTTCCAGATTTGGATATCCTTCTTATTATGTGGCGTATTATTCCCCGGAACACTTGAACGACTATTGCCATTGGCCTTTGTGTTCGTGGATCCTCGTGTATTATAAATGTAGTTTTGATACATGCTGTTCACTTTCGACTTCATATAGGCTGTGGTGTTACATGACTTGCTGATTTGATTACTTAAAAATAATCTCAGTATACTTTGCTTAACCCTCAATATATATATATATATATATGTCATAACATTTTATATTTTCAATTGTTTGGACATTAAAGAACATTTTCACGCAGTCATGCTTGTCTTAACATTCAGGGTTTAAACTTTCTACTCTTTAAAAAAGTTCTAAAGTCATTTTTCAGGTTAAACACATCTTGTTATTCTCAGCAAGCTACTTTGGAGATTTACAAAGTTGATACTACTGAAGGCTAACTAAATCTGCCACTTCTCATCAGTTTATATATATATATACACGAGTTGACGTATCATTCTTCAATGCATGAAAAAGACAAAGCGCTGAAATAACGGGGTCTGATCTGAACGCCAACACAAGCTCCCTCCCATGTCACTCCTCCAGAAGCCCTTAATGGTGCTTGCCAGGTTTGGTGACAATCGGTCCAGCAATTCACAAATTATAAACGCCCACACACACAAAGACATTTGTCAAATAATGGTCTATACATTATTATATTTTCAATAATCAAAAAAGGTAAAATATCTAATATTCTACTTCGTCTTTATATAGCGGAAGCTCGACTTTGCTTAGATGGGCACAACGTATCTGTTATGACGCAAGTACTCATGCGAAGATAAATATGTAAGTATACTGATTGAAGTAAATCTTATACATATATATATATATGTGTATTTATGATACATAGGAATACATGCACCATATAGGAAAATGTATGTGTGCTTTTACGTTTATCTAGTGTAAAGTAATTATGGTTGCCCTGGCAACGTTTACACATTTAATTAAGAGTACGCTACCTCGGTAAGGTGTGAAGAGGCGGAAGTTTCTGAAGTTCTCTGATAAAATTCATCACAGAATCTTCCATTAATACACATCGTGATTTATATTCTAGCACTTACAAACAGTGATGATGCTAAATAGAGCAGACGTGGGGAACCATTTAATTACATTAATTTACGGCTTTGATACAATCGATGTCACATGTTTTCAAGTAAACCGGATAAGGAAATGAGACACAAAATATATTAGCTTAGAAGATCCTCAGCTTCCTAAGTATCAAGTAGAAGATACTCAGCTCCCTAGCTTCAAGTAGAAGATACTCAGCTTCCTAGCTTCAAATAGAAGATATTCAGCTTCCTAGCTTCAAGTAGATAATACTCAGCTCCCTAGCTTCAAGTAGAATATACTCAGCTCCCTAGCTTCAAGTAGAAGATACTCAGCTTCCTAGCTTCAAATAGAAGATACTCAGCTTCCTAGCTTCAAGTAGAAGATACTCAGCTCCCTAGCTTCAAGTAGAAGATACTCAGCTCCCTAGCTTCAAGTAGAATATACTCAGCTCCCTAGCTTCAAGTAGAGAGCAGCAGTACTCTCTTTCCATGGACAGACAAACTGACAAAAATTGCTGAATTATTCTGTTAATTCATCTAAAATGAGTTAAGTTCTATGGTTAATAGGAATTTCATGTAAAATTTCTTGAGGTACATAACTGGTCCAAACATGTATTTGTTATAAGTTTGTAAGCAACAATCTTCATATTTTTGACTTTTTGTAAGAAATATTCGACAATTTTGTATGAATACTTGACCTTTGTTCAAATGCACAATTCAACCTTATCTTGACTGATATATGTCTAGAAATATTTCTTATGAATTGCGTTCTATACATTTGTTTAATGTAATAATTTAAGTAGATATTCTTGTATCGTGTCAAAAATATTTGAGCTCCCCGGTGGGTCAGCGACAAATCTAATGGCTCAACATGTAAAAATCTGGTTTCGATACCCACAGTAATCATCACACAGATAGCCCATTGTGTATCTTTGCGCTTAACAACAAACAAATAAATGAAACAAAAAAATTTTTGAAACCAGCAGGAAATCGTTTTATTGCTTAACTCGTTCAGTAGTATAGGATCTAGAAAAAAAAAGAAAAACCTTGCTTAAAGATACTAATAATGTTTACCAGAATGATAGATGTAAAGTTATGAATTTGAACACTCCCTGGAAGCATCTTTCAGATCAGTAAAGTAAACTTAAATACTTTTCATTTTAATATAAAAGGAAATTACTTGAAATATATATATCAAAAATAATTCCCTATCTCTCCATGATATAAAAAAGCGCTTATATTTTTTTTTCAATGAAATAGGCCAAACACAATTGTAAACCATTTAGAATAGCGTAAACATCTTATTCGATATATCAGATTTGATTAATTATGTTATATGGCACATACTCTCTAAGCTTTCATATCCTGAAATTCTCCTACTAGCATTTATGATTAAATCTATGCATCTGTTTTGTGCTAAAAACATTAGGTAACTCCTCCTCGATATGTGCATAGTGTTGGTGAATACAATTAACAGTTTGAACATCGCAAGAGGAGGTGTCAACAGGCAGAGAGGTTTGATAATTGAATGAAAAACCAATTCTATGTCTAGAAGGAGATATAAAAAGTGTTTTAAACCCGAACTAAAAACCTTGATGACAGTTAAGTGAAGAAGAGGACCCCAGTATTCGGTTACTTCATATTGAAAGCTCAGAAAACTCGGAAAGAAAATATTTTTGTTGGTATAAGCCTCAGATCACGAGATAAATTACCACACTCAAGTCAGACCAAACTGTCTGCTACAGCTGCACTGTGAACTTCTGTGACAGCGGAAAGACACGCAACCACAGCTGAAGATGTGCGTGTCAAGTGCTTAGGATGATGGCTTGACGCTGATTAACCCATTAAACCAAGAGTTCTACGCTGAGATTACTAGAACATAGTTAGTTTCTTTTGTCACATGCGGTGGACGTGACCACGTGCAACATGATGTAAGCAGTTCCATCTCTATAAGTATCAATAAGAATGGTCGTTGAAAATCAAAGATGTCTCCAGAGCAACAACAAACGGAAGAAGGCTTAGTTTATCTATTGGCTTACCTTAATGTTTCAACTTTATGTAATGAGCTAACTCTGGATATTTATATCTATACGTATCGTCACGGTGAATTTGGTCGTGGTTATAAAATTTTGAACAATCTATCTGCAAATAACCACGAAAAGTTGCGTATGAAATATATCTTTATATCTCTCTCTATATGTTGTTACTGATCTTTCCTATTCGTACTCTATTAGGCATACAGACCATTAAAAAGTAATATGGTTGAGGGAATGATGATAAAATTAGGGAGGGGGTAAAATAATTTTCACTGGTACTTATACCAACTTTATCATCACTGTCTGGAAGGTTGAGATATTTATACCAACTTTCTGGAAGGTTGTGGTACTTATACCAGCTTTATCATCACTGTCTGGAAGGTTGACAGTGATGATAAAGCTGGTATAAATACGACAACCTTCCAGACAGTGATGATAAAGCTGACATAAATACGACAACCTTCCAGACAGTGATGATAAAGCTGGTATAAGTACCACAACCTTCCAGACAGTGATGATAAAGCTGGTATAAGTACCACAACCTTCCAGTCAGTGATGATAAAGTTGGTATAAGTACCACAACCTTCCAGACACTGATGATAAAGTTGGTATAAGTACCACAACCTCCCAGACAGTGATGATAAAGTTGGTATAAATACGACAACCTTCCAAACAGTGATGATAAAGCTGGCATAAATACGACAACCTTCCAGGCAGTGATGATAAAGCTGGTATAAATACGACAACCTTCCAGACAGTGATGATAAAAACAATCCAGGGAAGAGTAATCAGATCTGCGAACAAGACCAAATTATCGAACGAAAAATTATAAATTGATGAAAGAAAACAGATTATGAAGATGATTATATAAAAATTTGTTTAAAGGAATTATCTATAGAATCGTTTTTAATTTGGTGATGGAAGATAAATTTTAATAAGTCAGGCTTAGTGGATTTGGCTAAATAAGAGAAGAATGAAGTTTAAGGCATTCACATACAATAAATAACTAAATATGAATATAAATGAACAAACACGTAATGACGTGGAGCGTGAACACCCGGTCACGAAATGAGAAAGCAGGCGAAATGCGAAAGCTAAACTATGACTGAAAATAATAAATTTGGAAAATAACTAAAAACATTGACTACGACAAAAAAACAACAACAAACTTCCTGATAAAGATGACAGATTTGTTGAAGCAAAACTTAACTATCCAAAGAGGGATAACAAAGAAAGGGAAATAAATAATCGAACATCAAACTAGAAGGTTCATCAGCTAAATATTTAAAATATTTAATTTATTCAAAGCTTTAATATATTTTTCTTATGCTATTATAATGTCAAGCACTCTATACATGTGTTCTTCAAACCATACCTTCTAAAGTTATTGTAGTTCATAACACAATATATATATATATATATCACTTTGCCCACCCCCCCCCCAGTGGCACAGCAATATATCTGCGGACTTACAACACTAGAATCCGGGTTTCGATATCCGTGGTGGGCAGAGCACAGATAGCCCATTGTGTGGCTTTGTGCTTAATCACAAAAAAAATATTTCACTTTACAGATGTAATTTTCTACGTCAAGGTCCCCACCTTTGTTTTGGATAGGATAGTATGGTATGTATATATATATATATATGTATGATACACATATATTATTGTCAACATTTTCGTAAAGAAACATTTATGGAAGACTGCTGTAATATTATAGCTAAAACTGATATCAACGTCTGGCAATTCACACTTGGGAAGTGGAACTAATCGCTAGCTGTCTTGATCATCAGAACTCTATTTTCTTAGGGACTGTTCTCATGTCACTAGATTATTCTGGTATGAGATACTGAAGTGATAGTACATTCTGAGCCTGAATGGTTGCACTTTAGCTGACAAAGCTGCTGTTTAAGTGTAGTGTTTCTTGTTAAAGAGAGAGATTGATCTCAGCAGCACACCAGAGAAATCGTGTGTGTCTGATCTTACGTCTATGTTTTAAAAAATAAACCAGCCAAGGCCTAGTGTGTCTAGTTTAGTCTTCATTTTGAAGGAACTGAATATATATATATATATAAAACAACTCTGTGATTTACTTACTATTCACCAATTTAGTGTGTCTAGCATAGTTTACGTTTTGTTAGCATCGAATATTTATATGTGTATACATAGAACAACTTTGTGATTTACCAAGTTTATGTGTTTAGTATAGTTTTCGCTGTGTTAACAATGAATATACATATATATAGAACAACTCTGTGTTTTACCTACTATTCATCAAGTTACTGTGTCTAGTATAACTTTCGCTGTGTTAACATTGAATATATATATAGAACAACTCTGTGTTTTACCTACTATTCATCAAGTTAGTGTGTCTAGTATAACATTCGCTGTGTTAACATTGAATATATATATAGAACAACTCTGTGTTTTACCTACTATTCATCAAGTTACTGTGTCTAGTATAACTATCGCTGTGTTAACATTGAATATATATATAGAACGACTCAGTAATTTATTTACTATCGATCGATAACTACTGCTTAAACTGTCCATCACCTTCCTAGAAATTGAGTAATCTCACTCTGTTGTCACTTCATATGATTCCTATATTCTTAAACAGCAATAAGCATAAGTGTCCATAAGTGCCCATACACTTGCTACAGCCATCTTTTCTGTTGATAACAAGCAAGAGTTTCCACTTGTTTTACTGTTTCGTCTTCTTATTATACACGAGAGCTATCTATGTTAGCTGTCCCTAATTTAGCGCTGATAAACTAGAGAAAAGGCAACTAGTCAACAACACCCACCGTCAACTCTTGGGTCACTATTTTACAAACGAATAGTGGGATTGACTCTCACCTTATAATGCCCCCATGGCTGAAAGGGCGAGCATGTTCTGTTACAGGGATTCGAACCCGCGACTCCTGGATTGTGAGTTGAGCGCCCTAACCACCAAGCCATGCCAGGATGTTTCAGGTTTTAAATTTTCTTAAAAGCTGACGTGTCATGCTTTGCCACAGTATTTTCGTTACCTTAGATCATTGCGGGCTCTTGATTACGCATCTAATTACTTATTGATACACAATAACAATACCACAATTGTATTTTGACAATAGGCATTTTCTCAGAGAATTAACTTTGCCATTTTCTGCTAGGAGAGATAAAACACATGTCAATATGTCTTTAAAGTTCTTTAAATCCTTACAAATGATATTTTTGAGATATTTTCAATACATACAAAAAATTACTTAAAATGATTTAGTTTATTTCATACTAATCAGAGAAAACTATCTTTCAAATGTATTTTGTCTTAATATTGAATAGGATACTGAGATCAGGTAAATCTGGGAAGATGGCTGCTGAAAAAACTGCACAGTTAATGTCGTTGAAGGCACCTTGGTACATTGAATGTCAAACTATTATAATCATACATTTCATGACATTCTGATATTACTAGGTGTTTAGTTTATTTAGATTCTTTTGTGTGACTGGTTATAGCTTTTCTCTATGCATGGCCATATATTTGAAAAATAGAAGGAACACAACCTGTAATATCAGTTCACATAAATCTTTTTTGTTTGTTTTTTCTGCGAAATAGTCTGGTAAAACAGTTTACTTTTATTACCTTTATTATATCACATACATACCAGCTCTAGGTCAGATATCAATACCTTTATTATATCACATACATACCAGCTCTAGGTCAGATATCAATACCTTTATTATATCACATACATACCAAATCTAAATCAGATATCAATTCCTTTATTATATCACATACATACCAAATCTAAATCAGATATCAATTCCTTTATTATATCACATACATACCAAATCTAAATCAGATATCAATTCCTTTATTATATCACATACATACCAAATCTAAATCAGATATCAATTCCTATATTATATCAGATATCAATACCTTTTTATACCACATACATACCAACTCTTAATCAGATATCAATACCTTTATTATATCACATACATACCAGCTCTAGCTCAGATATCAATACCTTTATTATATCACATACATACCAAATCTAAATCAGATATCAATTCCTGTATTATATCACATACATACCAGCTCTAGCTCAGATATCAATATCTTTATTATATCACATACATACCAAATCTAAATCAGATATCAATTCCTATATTATATCAGATATCAATACTTTTATTATATCACATACATACTAAATCTAAATCAGATATCAATTCCTATATTATATCACATATCAATACTTTTATTATATCACATACATACTAAATCTAAATCAGATATCA
>NW_013665770.1:196772-201049 GCF_000517525.1 Limulus polyphemus
CCAACTCTAAATCAGATATCAATACCTTTATTATATCACATACATACCAGCTCTAGGTCAGATATCAATACCTTTATTATATCACATACATACTAAATCTAAATCAGATATCAATTCCTATATTATATCACATACATACCAAATCTAAATCAGATATCAATACCTTTATTATATCACATACATACCAGCTCTAGCTCAGATAGCAATACCTTTATTATATCACATATATACCAAATCTAAATCAGATATCAATTCCTATATTATATCATATATCAATTCCTATATTATATCATATATCAATACCTTTATTATATCACATACATACCAGCTCTAGCTCAGATATCAATACCTTTATTATATCACATACATACCAAATCTAAATCACATATCAATTCCTTTATTATATCAGATATCAATACTTTTTATATCACATACATACCAGCTCTAGATTACATATCAATACTTTTATTATACCACATACATACCAACTCTAGATCAGATATCAACGTAACAGTATGTTTGCTACACAAGGAAGGCTACTACAGTTTATTATTATATATATATACACATTTCGGTTTAATTTGCTAATAAATGAATTATTAGACTTTAACATATGTCTTCCAACACGAAATTCCATCATACGCAAATACGTGTTTTTCCTGTTGGCACAGACACGTATAGCCAAGTATAAACTAAATTTACTTATTAACTTTCGTTTCTTCAATTGTATTAGAATCTATGAGTGAATTATAATACGATTGTTTGTTGTTTAACGCAAAGCTACACAATGGGTTGTCTGTGCTCCTGGCCATCTCGGATACAGAAACCAGATTTGTATTAAAATCTATGAGTGAATTACAATACGATTGTTTGTTGTTTAACGCAAAGCTACACAATGGGTCGTCTGTGCTCCTGGCCATCTCGGATACAGAAACCAGATTTGTATTAAAATCTATGAGTGAATTATAATACGATTGTTTGTTGTTTAACCTCAAAGCTACACAATGGGTTGTGAATTACTCAACAAATCCTAAAATAAGATTATATATGTTTTTATTTTCACAGAGGTATTAAAACAAAAGGCAGAGTTTCAAACATGATGGAAAATATTATATAGATTTTGATAGATTCTCAGTCGATAGATTTATTATTTACACTACTTTTATCAAAATAGATTAAAATCACTAGCCAATTTTCACTTAATATCAGATGAGAAAACAATAGATTGATTTAATTATGATCTTTCCATCTAACTGAATTGGGAATATTCTTGTCAATTTAAAAAGCATATTAAAAAAAAAACAACTGAAGAACGTTTCATAATAGAATTAATTGTGATTCTATAGAAACATGTGTTCAGTAAGAGAGAACGCATCTAGTCTAGTAAAACAGGCTGATATACTTATTACAAGTCGCCCGTGTAATGGCTCAACATGTAAAAATCTGGTTTCTGTATCCGAGATGGCCAGGAGCACAGACAACCCATTGTGTAGCTTTGCGTTAAACAACAAACAAACAAACAGTCGTATTATAATTCACTCATAGATTTTAATACAAATCTGGTTTCTGTATCCGAGATGGCCAGGAGCACAATAGCATAATAAAAATTATCATTTTAAGGTAAGAAAATCAATAAGAGAAAACTTTGTTCATTTTAACCTTGGTTGTAAACTGAAAATAAAGTATGAACATCATCAACACGAGACGTGATTGTGCATTTTATATCAGCTTTTGCTGTAAACACCTAAGAGAAAACTTTGTTCATTTTAACCTTGGTTGTAAACTGAAAATAAAGTATGAACATCATCAACACGAGACGTGATTGTGCATTTTATATCAGCTTTTGCTGTAAACACCTAAAAAGCTTACGTCTATCTCCCTGTCTGTAAGTTTGATTAATTCAACAAATTCAGTCAACGGATGATGAACTGCGTCAATGTAATTTGTTAGAATATATCGACAAATTAAAGCAACGGACGACCTAGAACATCATAATAATTTGCCCTGTAGAATAAATCGTTTGATAATGTATACAAGATATTTACAACTGATGATTTTGTAATTAAGTGTTTGCGCGTATCGTTAAACATCTCATTATAATTGTTTTTTTATAATAAACTTATGAAAGTCACTACACTATTTACTTTTGTTATAGCTTTCGAAAACTACTATTTTAATTGTGTTCGAGAAACATCATTATCGTTTTATCTAAAATATAAGAAGTAGACGATGGTTTCGAACAAAACTTTAATTTGTATAGTACATTTAGGTCTTGCTTTTTTATTCTTTTACTTTTCTCTAGATTTACGACTAGAAATCTTTATATATGTACATTTGCAATGGCTGTAAAAATAATTTCTTCAAAATCTGGTCGTCCTTGTGCAACAGTTATCAATATTTAGATCATTGATTGGATTCATTATACATGAAACTCATTCTCTCTGATCACTGGCAGGATTTTTTTAAGACATAAGGCTACAGGCGTCTTGTTACTAGTTGAGTTCACCTGCGTTAACAATACCGAAGCGAAGCAAGAAATATTAAAAAAAACGATTTCTTTTCTCGATAAAGTCTTAACACTACAGGTGATACAGCTTCTTTGATCTATAATAACGAAACTCAAACTGCCCTCATTATCAACAACCTCCTAGCGTTGTATTCAGTATATCCTTAAGCCTAAAATGAGGATATGTTTTATTTGTTATTTTGTATTGTAGCGTATCGGTTAAATGATTTTTAAATGCACAAGGAATTCCTTTAATAATCCTTTCTTTATTTTCTATTTACTTAAAGATTGCAATACCACATATTATTATAGTAGTTTAAAAAAGTTTTACTCATGTTTCATCTTCGAGTTTTAAGTTTTAATTTCTAGAAATTTATATTTGTCATCCTCCCAGTAGCACAGCAGTATGTCTGCGGATTTACAACGCTAGAAACCGGGTTTCGATACCCGTGGTGAGCAGAGCACAGATAACCCATTGTGTAGCTTTGTGCTTAACTACAAACAAACAAATCCTCCCAGTAAGGCTATCTTCATTTTGTTAACTAGGCAAACTATGTGTTTCCAGCAAAGCCCTACGTTTCCATAGAAACCAATCATAGATCGTTATGGAGACGTTTTAGAACATAAACTAAATCTTAAAATTCGCTTTGTATGTTGACTAGTATGTTTTGATAATAACTCTGCATTCAGCTTGAAATAAATCAGAGAAATAGAAAAAAACACAATAAGATGTTATCTAGCATTATAAAATTAGTTCTTTGCGATCAGAAGGTTACTGTAAACTATTTTGGACAAAGTTTTCTAATGCAATGTCGATGATAACGCAAGTTTTTTCTTATTTGTTTCGCAGTTTACAGTTCTGGATTGTAAACGCAACCGGATTCAACTAAATGCTTTCATGTAGTCAGCGCCCTCTAGGCATCGGAAGTAAAGAATGCTCGTGGTTGTTAGTCTATGTCATCGTGGCGCCTTTTTGCACATCAAAAATCGTCCTTGTGTAACATGAATGATTCAGTTTAGCTTTCCATGATACATCTGACAGAACTGCCACGAAATGTCAGATCGATTAAAAATACGGGAAACTGAATCAATAAAATCTAAGTTATGTTAATATGGTCAGCATGCCAACACTTCCGTGAAGACAGGGATTTGAGGAAATTAATGATGCAGTTGCCGAAATGAATAATATTTTGTATAATTATTTCATAATTTTCAACTTAGACTAAGAAAATATGAATTATTTGAAATGCAAATCATGTAGTTGCTTTAATAACTTGCAAAACAATGTTCACTTATGAAGAATTAAACCTCATTAAAATTATCATCGAACCTTTTTTGACACGTAGAAATACAAGATGATTAATTTAAATATACTTTAAATTTATGAGGAAGACAAAGTTTAAATTCAAGCCTCTACGCTTCTCTCACCAATTAATACACTTACCAAATCACACGTGCCAATGAAAGTTCTGGTGCATTTTCTTATAGCAAAGCCACATCGGGCTTTCTGCTGTGTCCACCAAGGGGAATCGAATCCCTGATTTTAGCATTATAAATTCGAAGGACGTAAGATATGGAGCTATTACTGTTGAGAAGAAAGAAAAGATCAGTAGAAATCAGTGACGTTATATGGACGGGTTCCGTAATGACTTTTCTTTGGTAAGAAGGTGCAGCGTTAGAAAAGGTAGGAGTTTATTTGTTTGTTATGGATTTCGCGCAAGCTACACGAGGGCTATCTGCGCTAGCCGTCCCTAATTTAGCAGTGTAAGAC